>NC_056585.1:24148776-24356276 GCF_018340385.1 Cyprinus carpio | reverse complement strand
AAGCTGAGGAACTAGCAGACATATGTTCTGTGTGCTCAAGCCAATCACCAATAAAGGGCAAGAGTCATTGGGCAACTTCTGCTTGGTATATTTGACCTCTTGCACCAGCCCGGGGATTGGTAAAGCGTTTAGGGTGGAACTACCACCCAGATGTGTTTGTGAGGCAACATCCTTTTATGGTCATGTGAAAGTAACTAATGTTGCTTTCCAAATCCACTTTCTATAGGTGGAGTGCAGTAAATATATCACATTCCCACACTCGTGTAAAAACAAGAGCGTAGTGGCTTACCTTAAAAAAACAGACTATTGGACTAGATGTTTGTGGATTATGTTTTATGGGAATAATATTGGTGTTGTCGTAGATTATTCTTGGAGACAAATTAAATTCATTAGTCTCCAACTATTCACTGTTTACTGCTTTTGCCAAACAGTGAGACCATTCAACAGATTGTATTTGAAGTATGACAAGTCAATATTAAATCATAAGACACTTTGAGATCAAAATTATTTGGGTTAGGCTGGCTAGGGTAGATACTGAGATAAAACACCCCAAAGATTCAAAATAGGAGATATTATATGCATACTGACTACAAAAGTTCATGAGTCAGTACATACACAAACGTAAATCTTGCTGTCACATCACAAAGACTCTGAAAACATGGTTTGTAAAATTTTTACATGTCTGTGGTTATGACTTACATGCAGCCCTAGTTGAACAATGGGTCATGTATTTGTTTGCCTTGTATGTCAGAAGCAGCTGGACCATATGCCTAGCACTGCCCTAGAATCCTTATACAATGATTCTTGTATTCCATTGAAAGGGAGGATATTTATGATTTTCAAATGCATTTTTTTATATAACCTTTTTTTATGGATTATATAGTTTATATAATCTTATAAAGACTTGTGTTTTTATACAAGTTAAGTAATTATTTTTATGTATTCATTTGGATTGGACTTTGTATGCTGTGATGTCATTTAAAGTCATATTTTTAATTAGTTTATTTGGGTTGTTGTGATGTGTTTTTGTGTTAAATTTGAGTAGTAAACACTTTCAGCTCATTATGACTTTGTCTATTTATACTGTCAACTTTCTTCTAAAAGATCAGCAAAAAAATTCCCGAAGTAAACATCTGTCGCGTTTGATTCTGTCTCTACAGGATGCACCTGGGAGCGAGAGGGAGGCTGTTTGTGTAACGTGAGAATGAGGTAATAGCGTTTACACGGCGGATCACACTCAATAACTTTCCACAACAGGGTATTAGATCTGAGGTTTAGGAAATAATGTCACTGAAAAATGGCACAAACAGCCTACCGTGAGCTTATATTTACATGAGAGGACAAACAAGTACAAATCCCAGAGCGCTTTAACTCACTCACATGCAAAGCCGGCCACACTTCACCAGGCCTTGACATAGAAAGCCGCCCACTACACCAAACTGAAACAGATGTTTGGGAGTTGCATAACAGCAGAGGTCTTGCAGCTGTTTTGGGAAGAAGAGCAATTATTATTATATTATATCATTATAATACTAGTAGCAGTAGTAGTAGTATGATTATTATTGTTATTATTATAGTTCATTGGTTTAGTTATTTGCCAAAAGACAGATGCTTGCATTTGTTTTCCAATGAATTGGTTTTGTTATTTTATGAATGTTAGTTTTACAAACTTCACAAATAGTTTTTTTTTTATATTTTGTGTGTTCGTTTTTATATTCTTCTTCAAGGAATCACAAACTTCACAAATAGTTTTTTATTTATTTATTTTTTATTTATTTTTGATGTATGGTTATTATGTTATGTTTGTTATTATTTTATTGTTTTTTTGAATATATTTAGTGTCTATTACCTGATGAAGTAACAGTATTAAAATAAAGGGATTTTAGTTTGATGGCATGTATATTTTGCTTTTATCATTTGGATTCTGATATTTCCAGAAGTTATTTCCTTTTAAGCCTCCACCCATTTGCAATAGGACCCAGTGGACGCAACTCACTGGATCTGCATGACCTTTGAATCTACTTTATTGCAGTTTACCTTATCGGAACTTTTGCAGAAATACTGAAATCTGGGTCTTACGTAGAAGTCTTACCACAGGGACATCTCAAGAGGCTTGAGTTACACTTGAGCGTGGCTTTCCTAAGGAGAGAAAGATGAGGGTTTCACACGGCAGCGTTCTTTTTTTTTCTCACTATGCTTTGCCTCAAAAGCCTTCTGGATTACTACAGCACAGCAGCCATTATGAATTTACCTCTAGATCTATAAAACCCTCTCTTTTCTTCATCTATAGTTTTTAAATAACCATTTTCACAGTGGAAAGCTGAAAGTATGTGTAGTTTTTAATCACGCAGATGATGCGGAGCTCACTGAGGTCAATGACATTTGCTGTGTCTTTATATATATGTAATTACCGGAAAGAATTTGATTATTCCTATAAAGAGATTTCATTGCATGTAATAAAATGTGAGCAGTGAGAGATGCCACTGCATATTTGAATAGTAAATGTCAATCATAAACTACCATGCATGCAAAGGGGACAATATTGGTCTCAACAATTGCATTGTGAAGGCCTTACCTTCATGGACTTTACTCCTGGTGTCAAACCCTTTATCTCAATCCTATATCAAGGCCAGTGAAGATTGTGCCAGTGTTACATCGACATATTAATAGTTGGAATCTTTATGGATATTAATAATCTGATGGCAACTTATCTAAAATGTTACAGAGGTCATGGGCATTCATGTGAACTACCAGTGATCTGTTTGCACTATAATGTACAATTTCAGTAGATAGAATGAGGCTATTCCCAGCTAATCGAGCACATATATTTTACTTCTTGGATATCCCAGTGAAACAAACGACATGCTATTTATTAGGGGTCTGGCTGAGAACTATTAAATCCATTGACCCAGCTTCTGCATTGTTTTTTACCTTTTAGCTACTGCTGCTATTTATTAAACACTATCTCATCCTGGGCCTGTTAAGGCAGATGAATTAATTACACATTTTATTAAGTCTGAATTTTTAACTTTACTATTGGTCAACACTTTATCTCAAACCTTCTTTTATGAAAGAGGTTACATGGAATTTGTATGAACTACAAATGTTGAGGTCACATGCATTTGTATGAACTACTATTTCAGTCCTAAAACTGGAGAAAATGTCTTTGTCCTACATGAAGAAAAAGAAAAGGCCTGAGCATAGCATTTAGTGTAAACATAAGGTTTTTTTCAATGAAAAAAAAAAATGCCATGGACACAATGAAGCAACAATACCCATGTTTCAAAAAGACTTCTGTCAAAAAACTTCTCCCTGTGAAAAGTTCCACATGGTCCTGTTGGCTTGTGAGTATTAGGCAAGTCTTTGGTAGTTAGAAAACACAGTTCATTCGAAAACATGTGGCCCTCATCAGACACCGTCGTGCCTGTTAGTTGGTTGGCATAGAAGGTCAACAGAACAGATGTTCGACATGTCAGCAGAACATTCGCAGTAACAATATCCACCCCTCACCTCTGTCCATTTCAGGACATTTCTCTTTACATCAGTTGCTAATTTACAGAACTATGCAAATGTATACAGATTTTCATTCCCACAATAAGAAAAAAAAAAAATCACTTTTTACACATAGCCCATATAAACAAGTTGATTTTGTTCCGTTTCAAAACACAAACAAGCAATAATCCCCATAAGCAGCAGGCCCCATCTGCAGAGATACAAGTGATGCTATACAAATCATATGGCAGGAGTCACCGCTGTGGATGAGAGGACCAGCGATTAGTACGTAAATTGTTTAATACGGTTGATTAGAGGTGGCTAAGGTATTTGGGATGTGTTTGGGTTAGTTGAGTATAGCTTGCGTCAGGTGGGGCTGTGGGGGCATCTCATAGGGACGTACATTTCCTTGGCTTGACTTGGATAGGCCGAAGATGCACTCTCGGCCAGCTCCATCAGGCAAACCCCTCTCCGTCTCTTTGTGAGAGGAACCAAGGGAAAGCAAGGCTGGGCCTCCTTCCTAGCAAGGGGCACGTCAGTCCCGTTGTACAGTAACCTCGGACGTCTACATCACTCTCTCTTTTCCGCATTAGTCCGAAGAGATTGTCAGATATTACTGAACTTGGCCACTTGTCGCAATGCTTTCATTTCAGGTCAGGTTTTCATCTGTACAGCCAGCTTCATCTTGAAGTTGCATATTTGGAGGTCCATTTCAGGTGAGAGCTGTGGCTCTGCCCGCCCCATGGCAGAGCCACTTATACAGCAGATCCCGTGCTGTTGTACAGGTGCTCGCCGTCCTCGGGGGACCCCAGCTCCAGAGGCTCCAGGGGGAGGCTGGAGTCTGAGGGGAGACGTGACTGAAACTTCTCCAGCTGCTCTGGGCTGGCCAGGTTCTTCAGCAGGCTGTTCTCACGCTCCAACTGGTTGTTCTTCTCTGCCAGTTCCTTGATCTGCTCTTTCAAGATCTCAACTTCCTCCCTGACTGCATACATTAGGTGATTCTTCACAAGATCCTATGAGGATATAAAAAATATGAGAGAGTTGAGTTTCCATGATCACATCAAGACATCTGACTTTTAAGTAGAATGCATCTGTTCTGTTTACACTCTGATCCATAAATGGAGTAGAATATGGCTAAGAACATAAATCCAAATTTTACTCCTTGAATAGTCCAATGAAATAAACGGCATGCAATTTTTTAGGGATCCTGATCTCATCATCAGAGTCTGTTTTACAATACTGACCAGCTGACTATACATTATGTTCTAATTATTTATCTTATTTTTAAATTATTATTTTTTCATTTATGAATGCATGTTTCTAATTTTCTAATTACAATTGGCTTTTTTTATGTGAATCGTGTTAATTATGCAAATAGGCTCTGGATTATTTACATCTATTGAGCATGATTTATATATTGTAGGTGTGAAATCTTAATAGATAAAACATTTAGATTATTCGTACAAGATATGGTAGTTTTGGATCTGCACTTTAATTTACAGTTAAATATCAGTAAACAAAGAAAATAGTCAGTAGTGATTATTGGTACAAGATATGGTAGTTATGGATCTGCACTTTAATTTACAGTTACATATTAATATTTAATTAATATTTAATTAGTTAATGGTTGTTTCTCTTTATTTTCGTTACATCTTCCAACATCCTAATCTACAGTCAAGTTATTCAAATGCGGCTCTGGATTAACTAATGTTTACATCTATTGTGATCATGATTTATATACTGTAAACAGAGCTATCTTAATGCATTAATGACTGTTTAAAGATTATTTGTAATTAATTTTGTAACCTACACAGTAGCCTAGTATTTAATACAAATTTCAATGAACAATACATTAAGACCTTTGGTAAAAATTTGGTTGCAGATGTCACTAGAGGGGTGAAACAGGGTAAAACAAAGACATGTTTTAAACAAAAGGGTGCATGCATTGTTGTATGGTGACCTTTGACTTTTACTGCAGGTGGGCCAACAAAGCACAGGCAATGAAGGTAGATGCAGGTGGATGCAGAGCTCTGGAGCGGCTCTGGAGCGTGTCTGGTTTCTGGTTACAAAGTAAATAGATACTTTCATACTTTCAATTTCAATTTTTGAGTTGTTTGTTGTTTGTTTTTGGTTTTTGTTTTTGATGAACTTACCATTGCTTGTTCGATCTTGTTGTCAATTGCCACAACGCTTGCGCCAGAGGCACTGCAAAAGACAAAGAAACAAAGTATTAGAAGGCAGTTCATGCGCTACAGTAGTAAACAAGCTCTTTTAGTCGAAGCGCAGTGAACAGAGTTCCTATTCCTATCGAATGTAAAACAAAAACAAAAATCCTATAATTCCATAAAATCGGCCTACCTGTTGTCTAGTTTGACTGATACTACATCATCTCCTCCTAGTAAGGACGAGAAGAAGGAGATGGAGAAATTGTGCAGCTGATAGACTGCGAGCTCCATTGGGGTTTTGAACATCTCCGTGCTCATGTTGAGGACAAGACCCGTCTGAATAATACTTCTCGCCACGTTTGCGACTTGCTTGGACACGAGTTTAAAATCCTGGTTGGTTTTGCTTCGTTGCTCTGTTGCGATACGCACAGAGAAGCCGGGCGCTACGAGTGAACTAGGAGCGGTTTCAGAGAAACACTGTCGGCTAGTGATGCTATTTCTGCCGCAGCGGGGCTTTTATAGTCGGCGCGGTGACGGCGTATGACGCATGCATATATTATTCAAATGAGGCTAGTGGCATAGATTTTCTTTTTGCCCTCTCACTGAACTCGCTCAAAGAACACACAGCATGCAGCAGTGGCAACAAGCCGCAGGACAAAGCCTCAAAACACATTAACAAGTGGCCGTTACATGTTGCATCATGTTTTGATTAGTGATACGTTTTGCCGAGTTATGGCAAGCCTCGTAAAATAGATAATCCACGAGAATGCATTTGTTTTGCCCAGGTAACATTGTCACTGAGGAACAACATGTTCCTATAACCCTCAGTATTGTGTTACATGGTGAAAATCAGTAATGAGTTTGCTAGAGTAGCTAAAATTACACAATCTATACCTCCAGGCCTTCATACGTTTACAGTTTTGCAGTTGACTGCTCATATACAAGACAGTTTGGTAAATGGATGGGAAATGGGTTTAAACTAGAATTTTCTCACAGTACTTTTTCCAAAGTGTTTAACTGTAGCCTTTAGTGCCTCTACTGGGCAAACTGTGTATGACCGATGTGCTCAACCTGAAGGCTGGGATCGAAGTCACTGATGCTTCAACTCTTGGATATTAGTCAAGAATAAGCTGGTGTTTGCACATTTTGCTCGCTCCGTTAGTTTAGTTTTTAACATTAAAGCTCATACCAAAAGCATAGCAACAGTCAGTTTAAGCAGGTACGTTTTTCAGTGTTCCAGGGATAACAATGTTTTAAGACATAGAAATCACACCATTAAAATAAACAATACAATTTAAAATTCTTCTAATACCTGCTGTAGACTCAAAATGCAAATATACTTAGAACAAAACCAAACCTTAAGGTTTTGTCTAATTTATAAACACACACAGCATACAAAAATACTTTTTATTCACACAATTTCAGCTTTATGAACAGAAAGAAATATTTTTGAATGGGTGCACAAGACAAATTTAATGCACTTCTAACTCACTACAAATTATTTCAACTTTTAAAAAGTCTCACAAAACTGTATATATGTGTATGATATGTATTAGGTAAGGTGGCATTAAAATAAATAGATTATTACTTAAAGTTATGACATTATTTAAATTCATAATTATGAAAAAAAAGCAAAACTGGAATTTCAAATTTCTCTATCCCTCTTTCTTTCACTCAATATTGTTTTATGTTATTGGTAAATACTTTTAGGGATGGCACATGCTAGCAACATTACACAAAGTTTCTGCAATGTTATGAAAATGCATCGTCACAAAATTACATCCTATGCACATTATCAACTCTTTCAATCTATCTTCTTTTCTGAGTGGAGTAAAAATGTATCTAGATCCCAGTGCAGACTTTTGAAAAGGTGATGGCTCAAAGTTGATCCTCCTAATGAGATTTTACAGAAAAGCACAAATTAGTGACCGTAGTGCTGTCACTTTCCATTTCATGCAGAGTTAGTAATGCTGCCAGATTAGATTTCACAGGGACGCTCCAGAAGGAAGTTAACGTCTTCTTGTTTGACAGATTCTGAACTCCTGGTGAGATGTAGTCAGGGTAATTGGCAAGCGATTGTACAGTTTGTACTGTATGAAATGATAATGATACCTCAGATGAAGGGGGAAAGACCATGAAGTGCCCTCTTAATTTAAATAGTTATGTATCATGCTGAAGGTCTGCAGGTAATGAAGTGTCAACAGAACCTTCCTGTTCTGCAGATTTAGTGTAAGGTAATAGTATTCATTTTTAGTGGCTTGACATGACAAAACGAGGACAACCAGCCTTTTCAACAAAGAAAAAAACTGCATACATTACATTCCAGTGGAACTAGGATGTACTTTAAACTTGGTTGGGATTGGATAAATAATGCATTAATAATTAATGGAATAATGTATTGTTGTGATGCAGTGAGATGAGCAAACAGATGCTTCATTCAGCCACCCCTCCTAAAAAAAACCCTGCACATCACAGTAAACACAGATGTGCCATGGTACAGTATGTCTCCGTCTGTCACCATGGCCAGGGTGGAGATGTCCCAGACTCGCTCCGATAAACAATTCCTTTACACTGCTACTACACAGTTTGGAAACTTTAAGACCGGTCTTAGTGTATATATTAGGTTTAGTTCAGAAGCACTAATTATTTATACTTAAACCCCTAATGCAACGAGTTAAACTCAATTTACTAAAAACCCACAAAGCATACCTAACCATACTTGGTAAACTTAGTTAGCATTTGCATACGCAGGGACACACCAAAAATTTCAACTAAGGAATGTGTGGAATGACACATTCTCAGTCCGTCAAGTTTGCATTCTGTGAATAGCTGCTGCTTATTAAGTCAAAAAATTAAATCTAGTTAGGAGGACAGCTAGAGAGAGCCCTTCACCATACTTATGAATCAAATATGTAAATAACACCATCTACAATGTAAACTCTTGACTTTGTATCCTGCAAAAACAAGTTATGCAAGATGTGCATGACCCATCTGTAATTACTTTCTAACATGATCCACAGCACAGTCACGCACTTCGCTGACTGAAACGTAACGATTTTTGCACCTTGTAGAGCAAGATGTGCAGTATTCTCCTGTTTGGGTGGTTAAAGGATGTTTTAATTGCTAAGTCTGTTTAATTGGTTAGAAGTTAATCCGTCAGCTGTCAGTAGTAATGATACACTCACATGACTCCAACATTCTTACACTTACCATCTGCCCATCCTCTTAAATAGACTAGGTGAGTAGATAGGTGGCAAACTCATGGTCGTTGCTCTGAGAAAGTCACTTAACTGCAGACGCAGCCTGAAATGCAACTTTGCGACTCCAGCAGTGTGGATGGAGTAAAAATGTCCCATTCGCTCAGCTGGATGGGAGGGAGGTGGACATACAATGATATTGTGTCTTTTTTTTCCCTTCGTTCTCTGTCTGACTGTTCTCTGGAGACAAATACCCAGAATTTGTGTTTTGCACATGGCAAGATTGATTAGTGACTCTCATTGCGACAGGATTGAGAGCAGAATATTCAGAGGATGATAAATTATTAAAGTCAACAAAATGACAATGCTATACAAATGAAGTCTCACTGTTGCAATCTGGAATTTCCTAGAATATTCATTACAGATGATGTTAAATTTCCATTTAGAATTTTCCATATCCTTTTATGGTTTGTGTTTTTTTTTTTTTTAATTCCCTTTTGTTTTTGTTGGAAGGGAATTTTTTTTTCTGTATTTTTATTTATGTTTTGTGATCATTTATCTTTGTTTTTTTTTTTTTAAAGGACTCATGCATGACTGCAATAAAGCAGTTATGCTGTACATGCAGCGAATGGCTGGGTGTTTGTTTGCCTACATAAAACATGTTGGTACAGGAGATGTGGATGATATGTGTTATGTAAAACGAGATTTGGCATTCATTACTTTAATTCGCTGTATACATTAGATTGCTTAATTGCCTGAGTCAAGAGCACATGGATAATTCTCACAGACGTAATTCAGGGCAGCCTGTGGACAAATAAGGCGTTTGTTTGTTGGCATCTACAAGCTAAATAATGCTCATGTTCCAGAAATAATACCTTCCTTTTGAACGTGATGTGCGAGTAGGTATTTTTTTGCTTGTTTTTCCCTTGTCAGGATGTATTGTACTTTCACAGGAACCCTTGACTTGACCTGTTTGAGTTTTAATTGACCTATACAGGAACCCTTGACCTACTTGAGTGTTATTAATGAGATTGGCAGGTAATTTATAGAACATTTATAGGACTTTTGAAAGCAACGTTGAAAAAAAAACTTTGAAAGTTTCGTAAATTGGCTGACTGAGCATTTATGAACGGTCAGAATGTCAGTGGCACTATTATCATAGTGCATGGAGGAGCTGCTTATGTAAGACTACATTTGAACAGTTATAAAAATGTCTGTGGTAATATTGTAATTGTTAGTGGGTGATGTGCTTTTGTAGCCCAGGTGTGTCACATATCCAACCCTCTTTGTTATCTGTCTAGACAAGACTCAGTGTGGACTGCAGTGTGGAATATGGGTTATACTAACATCTCTGTGGTTACTCTGTTTCCATTGGGCCTCATGGAAATTCTGCACAGTCTCTACTAAAGGCCCAGTTTGATCATGACAGAAAGCCTGAATCTGTAATACATTGAGTCAGCCACTTGAGGCTGTTGCGGACATTCAATGCCCCTATTCCTGCTGGATATTTACACAAGCTTGAGTTCTGTGTCGTCTCAGCAAATGCACTCATCTGTCTTTACCCAATAAAGAGAATCTACTGCCCTCTCCCTGTTTAATGGGCTTGCATTTATTTATTTTCAGATTCACAAGAAACAACAATGCTGGGCTCATCCTATATATTACTAAAATATTGGTATAGATAAAGCCGATTCATCATTTATCCAGTTTTCAGTGTCACATGATCCTTCAGAAATCGTTCTAATATGCTGATTTTGAACTTTAGTGTAGCTACATAATTTCATATTTATTTGTTGACTGGAACAGTTAAATATTATGTAACGAAATATAATTGAATTTCTCTTGAATGCATATTGCAGTCTTATTACTGCACATACAAAATGTTATGGAAATGATTTGTCTGTTCCATGTCTCCATTTTTGAATTGCATCACCAATTGCATCAATCTGACTAATGCATGAAAAGTGCATGTTAAAGTATGAAACGCAGGAGTCACACATAAATTAGGGGAGAGAAAGGTTCTGTTATGTCAGTCTTTCTCTAAATGGGAGTGTTGATGACAGAAAACTGGTGTTAAAGGTAAAGTCACTAAATAAAATTCCAAAAATCCTTAGCACTCATCTTCTGCACTTCTGCATCTTTCGTCGAATAGATAGTCCTGGCCTGAAGTCATGTGTGTGATGTGTAAATACGAGCAGTCTCCAAGTGATTATTCTAATTTCTCATGCAAATATGATACGGTGAAACGGATCGGTCTTCAGCTCTGTACGGTACATGCATACATGAAAAAAGATCACACCAGATGTGGCTGTACTGTTGCACAAACTCTTAATTAATAATGCATTGTTTTGTACAGAGAGCCATCAGAGTGCGTTACTCTTGCACAGCTGCTCACAGGTCATACTAATCAATAATTCTCGCTGGGCCATGACCTCCCACAGAAAGTGGGTCTTGTGTGCCCCAGAAGGCTTATGCAACCATTCTGCAGCCAGGTCATGAAGTCATTGTCAATGCAGCAGTTCTTCTATAGCAGTGAAATCATTAAAAAAACAAAAAAAAAATATTAATATAAGTCTTCTGTATATGTTCCGTCAATGTTTTTCCAACATCAGTGGTTTTCCGTGTATTCAAAATAATTACTAGAATTAAAGTCAGCAATGACATCATCACTCTAAATGTACAGTCACCCTTTTCCTATCAATGGTTTTCCACGTATTCAAAATAATTACTAATATTGAAGTCAGCACTGGCGTCATCATTGTAATTGTACTGTTTATAATACAAACTTGTTTTAGGTTTTCGGTTTCATGTGATATTATTCTAAAGTTGCACCCACAGAAAAACAAATTTTGTGCATGTCTTTAAATTTTATATAATTAAATTATTATTATTTTTTTTATTTTTATTTTACTTTTCAACAAGGATGCAGTAAATTAAACAAAAGTGACAGTAAAGACATATGATGTTACAAAAGATTTATATTTCAAGTAAATGCTCTTCCGCAATCTTAAAAAAAAAATGTATCACCCAAAAATATAAATCAGTACATCTGTTTTCAGCATTGATAATAATAAGAAATATTTCTTAAGCAAATCAGCATATTATAATTATTTTTGAAGGATCATGTTACTCTGAAGACTGGAGTAATGATGCTGAAAATGTAACTTTGCATCACATGAATAAATCACATTTTATATGTTATAATAGAAAATTTAATTTTAATAATATTTCACAATATTACTGTTTTACTGTATTTTTCCTTGAATAAAAACAACCTTGATGAGTATAAGTGACATTACAAACCCCAAACTTTTGAATGGTCATCTTCATCATCTTAATCATAATCTCACTAAACTAAGCATTATTTGTTAGTAAAGCTCTTGATGAGGCGAGAGCTGTAGAAAGTGTCTGATGGTGGTCTGACGTGAGCCACGGAGACAGAGACTTCCCTGCATGCAAAGTGGCAGCAATACAAGCGAAGCTCCAGTGTTCTGGCCTCAGAAGATAAGTGGACATGCCAGGAGGAGGGTGGAGCATAAGGCATCTGATGTCATTACATCCGCTATAACGTAGATCAGCTGGCATCAACACAATGTGCAGAGCCTGGCGAAGGGCCTCCTGTTAAATCCATTCATTAGTGCATCTCATCTCAACCGAAAACAAAACGTGCGTGTGTGGAGCAGTACTAATTTATTTTATCAGGTACGCTTCAGTGTCAGTTGGCTAGGAAAGTGCCTGTTTGTATTCTCTGCGACCAATGAGGCTTGAAAACAAAAGTAAATCAATTTCAAACATAATTGTGTTAATATGTGCAATAAAAGGGCACCATAAATCATTCTTTATTTACTTTCTTGCAGCGTATTATCTGCACTGAAAGAATTTTAACCTCTAAATCATATGATGTTGTCATCGGATGGTTTCCAAAGACAACACAGACAAAATGCCTTTGACACAATTGAACCATAAACCTTAAGGCAAACACCAATGTCTAAATAACTAAGGAACAGGAGCGAAGGTCAAGAAATAGTGTTATCTTGCACACGTTGTCATCACAGCACATTTGAAGATATACACAAATAGACAAGAGAAATCCACACAAAATCCTCTCCCTCTCAGTCTATATATGGCCGGATGAGATGCATGTGTTGGCTGGATAAAGCTGGCAGCCTGGCAGGGAAGATTTACTGCACCTGGGCCGCCTCAAACTCACTGCCCCAAACTCATTCCTCTGTCTTCATCATGAATGGATCCTAGCAAAGAAAGGAATTTTCCAGAAACAGGGTAACCTTGTTCACCTTGAGCCATAACCGCCGCCTACGCTACATCTGAGTACTGGTGTTTGTGCACTTACTTAGGGTTATGTGTGTGCATTCAAGCAATTACCTCTGCAGAATGAAAATGTGTTATCTTAAGGCTTTGTGCATTCTTAATCTTCTCCGCACAAAAGGATTAAATCGTTGAAAGGTATGAACTGAAAGATGATAAATGTGCAGGTAGCAGAGGCAGTGACGTAAAAGCTCTGATCAATGTCAACCAACCAGACAGAAATGCGTAGGTCAACTGAACGCTGCAGAGATGTTTTTATCTGATGTGCAGGATTTTTTACACGTAGGCAGCGTTTGAGCCAATTAGCTGTCAGCATATCTCCAAAACAATCTAGAAGCCTAGTCAGACTTGAGAAAGTTGTCCAAAAAATGGTGATATGCTGGCATGCAGCCACTTTTGCAGAAACACGCGATGTTCAGAGCAGTCAGGGGAGGTGGAGGCCATACGCCGCTATGCAAAAGCATGTAACAATGCTTCTGAACTTCAATGAGGTCGCCTATAGGCCTTAGATGATCTTCGGTGGGAATGAATAATGCAAAGTAGGTAATTTCACACATACACCCACCAATTAATGCTGAATGCATTTTACACGGTGCAATTTGCAATCTTGCACGTAGCAGACTAATGCAATCTGCTGTACTTTATAGCACTGTATAGCAATGAGATGCAGACAACTCAGTTGACTATAAAATTCAGATAGTGTGCTTGACTTAATTGGACTGCAGATAGTTATTGAATAACACAGATTTTTAGAGTGTGCAAAAGTCATTTGCTCCATAATGTGCCAATAGTGTGTGTTGAAAGACTGTATCTGCATGCAACAGTTTGACACTACTCTGCAAACTCCAAATACTGAGATTGAAATGGATAGGTGCTGTCAAGAATGTCTTTCGAGACTTTGTTTGCAGTTCTTAGTCACTGTAAAAACAAGACAGTTAATAGAAAGTCTGTTTTTAATGCAAATACAAAGGGTACAAGCAAGTTCCGTGTATTTGCACAGTTTTACTTTCTCTAGCTCTCTAAGTCCCTCTCCATGATTATTTCATTTTATTTCAAAATAAAATATATTATTAGATATAACTGAAAGAATATGACTTGATAGGAGTGATTAGCTCCAATATATGGCACAACACTAAAGATCAGAAGCAGTGAAGGACGTCCTGTTCATAGGTCACTATACTATCAAAGCTTTCCATGTTTACAAAATCTGATATCTCTGCACAGCCTTTATTCATATTTAAAACACCACTTTCTTTATTATTTTCAGATATGCAGGCACACAGACATGGTTTTACATAACAGTGAGCTGAGTCAACTGCCACACCCAGAGTAATGCAGAAGGCCGTTTTAAAACAGCAACTTCTTGTTTTTTTGTTTTTTTTGTTGTTTTTTTTGGTGTTATTACATAATGTGTTTCAACATTAACTCTTTTTTTTTCTCAGTGAATATTCAAGATAAAATAGACTTGACCACAGTTACTGTACATCCTTGATGCATTTCCCAGAAAAGCTTTCCTTTTCTTCTGATGACACTTAGTTACAGGGACACAAAGGTACACAGTGATGAAAAAAATATAAGATGGAGGAAAAATGATAATTAAATGTTTTTGCGTTCACTCACAAAACTTGCATTTCCCAAGAAACTTTGCATTTCCTTGCAAAACCTTTGGGTTCTCTATTCTCTAAGCACTGCATTCCCTAGAGAAACTTGCTCATAAAAGCATTTAAATATAGTTGTTGTTGTATCATCACATCATTTTCTTGAGGGAGTGAATGCCAGGTTTCTGAGGGAATGCAGCATTTTGTAAGTGAATGCAAAAGTATTGAAATATAATTTTCTTCCATCTCATTTTTCTCCATCAATATTTCCCTTTGGACTTACTCCATGTGGGCTATTGGATAATTTAGGCGTAACTAAAGGCTAAAAAAAATCAAGTCCCACCCATTTTTCCTTCCTGAATGAACGGTTTAACTTGGCCAAAACAAAAAAAAAATGAATCCATATGAATTAAGCAGTTTAGTCCAAATTCTGAAGAGACACAATTACTTTACATGATGAACAGATTTAATTTAGGCTTTTATTCACATATTTACACTGATCAGTGAACATAAACAGAAGCTCAACCGTACTTGCTTGATGCGTAAGAACAAACCTCACTGGTTCTTTTGGAAGCTCTAACATGCTTCATAACACACAAGAATGAACTTCATTGGTTCTCACACGTCAAGCAACTGTTTGCCGTAACTGAGGTGTGCGCTGATTAATGTTTATATGTGAATAAAATACTAAATGAAATCTGTTAATCATATAAAGCAATTGAATCTCTTCAGAAAATTTGGACTAAAACACTCAGTTCATATCCATTCATTTTATGATCTCTTTATGAACATTTTAAAGCATTGACGTGGTTGCAAAGTTGCAAAGACTGCCAATGGAGGGACATAAATCTCATTAAAAATATTGTGAATGACTTTAACATTTTCATGGAGTGATTTGGTAATCGTCTTGCAACGCACTCAATGACAGCCCAACCATGGGACAAAAACACATCTGGAGAGCTCGAGGACTGGAATTAAAGCTGTGAAATGACAAAGGCAGAACCTCGAGTCAAACAGCAGACTGCAATATAGCTGTCATTTCAGAAATGTGCTCCCACACCTTCAGTTGCCCTAAAAGCATTCCTTATGTCCAGACTTGCAAATCTATGACAGATTGTGAAGGTCAGGCACTTCAGCAATTGTCTACATACTAAGCTCATCCCATCTGCGCTTTCGCTTATGCCCCTCCCTGTTCTGTGCTTTGCATGTCTGTAAATGTTTGCCTGTTGTCTGGCTCAGGTGCTATTTCTGGCATGAGCGAATGTTTGGTGTGACACTGACAGTACCTGCAGGGTTATAGCAAGGTGAGTCACTTCTACCTGGATACCTTTACCCTGTTGTTTGTTATGAACCGATTTAACCGGTGTGCCGCTCTCTGTTGCTAAACAGAACTCTCTTCACTGTCCTCACAACACCCTGAAAAACATTCATGACTGTGGGGGAGACTCTAAGGCCAGACTTACTTCAAACGGCCCAGTGACATAAACATGGTCACTAGCAGGTTCTCAGAAACTCTGCCCAAGTAAACAGACCACAGGAAGAGGCTCTACATGACCCTCAAATGAGGACAACAAGGAAGCTGGTGTACATGGAACTTATTATTAGACACTCTGTGATAGACACTGGCATGGAAGTTGTTGTTTTTGCAGTGCAAGACCCTGGCTACTCTTTTTGCTCTCATGAAAACAAAGTTGATGGACTCCAAATTTTCACTTTCAAAGCCAACTTGAAATCAAAACTAATTCTGTTTACTTTTTATAATATTCATTCCTAGTCCTGTTGTGAAAGATTAATTTGTGCATGTCATTCTGTCATTTTTTTTTTTTCTTTTTTTTTGGCAAATATAATAACTTTTATTTTGTTTTTATTTTTTGTTAAAGCGTTGTATTTTTTTTAATTTATTTTTTCACTTTTTAAGATTTTGGGCTATTTTGCTTACATGACGTCTTCTTTTAGACTTATTATGTTTTATTATACAATAGTATATTTGATTACACTTTTTTTATTTATTTATGTTTTTTTTTTTTTGATATTTTTTATTTTTTTTAATAAGATATGTATTTTATCCTTTTTTCCTGTATGTTTTATTCCTATATTCCTAATTTTACAAATGTCTTGGTCATATATCATTTGCCTATATTTAATTTTATTTAATTTTATTTTTTTTTATTTTTTAAAACAATGCATTTTGAACCTGACTAATCTTTATTTAGATTTCTGTTCTGTTTCTGTTGTGTTATATAAAATAACTCTATTAATGTACTGTGATACTAACTAGCAAAGCACTTTTTAGTATCAGGGATGGCACAATCCTGATATGTAACACTCATTTTTAAAGATCTTATCATATAAAAGTTCTTATTCTGGAGTTTTGCTCCCTGAATATCCTGTTTCACTCGGAAATGTCATATTATGGAAGTAAAAAGAGTTAAAAATGGGCAAAGTGTTTTTTATTTTGCCATTGTTGTTGTTACTGCTATTCTTTGAGAGTTGATGTCGTGATTAATCCTTTCCATGGTTTTGAAAGAGTGGGCGGCACAAATATAGTTCTCTTCTGATTCGTGCTATTATATAATTTGTCAAGATCGAAACGGACATGTGATGTAATCTAACATAAAATTTATCTGAAGGATGTCCTGTGTCTCTTTCAGATCTGGATGACTGTAAGCGTTAGGAAGACAGAGAGCGAAAGAGACGGAGAGTGCACACAGAAATAAAGGGAAATTAAAAAAAATTGAGGAAGAGAAAGAGGTGGGGTGGGAGGCCTTTCACAGCTGTTGTTCTGCTGTGTTTCCTCTGATAGTGGATTTGGCTGTACTCCCAGTTCTTTAGGTAAAAGTTTCAAAACATAATTACCTTCGATGTCTTTTATGAAAGACAAGGTGGAAGTATGCAAAACAACACTCATTCTGGATTTCAACCAATATATATACACTCATTCTGGATTTCCACCAATATAGTTTTTTCTCTCAAAACTGTATGCATTATTGAGTTTATATTTTAAATATTTAAAGCATGCTGCATATTATTGTGGATATGCTTTAAATATAAAAGAATTTGATTGACCTTTTTCTTATTGTGATGATGTGAGCTTCTTATATCTATATCAGCTTATGGCGCACACTTTAATTCTTTAATCTGTTCTTCACGACTGACCCTTTGCAAGTTGCACTTGGCCAGGATGTTGACGGGAAGAAACTTATACTAGAATACTAATTGAGGGGAACAAAAGCTACCGATGGGCCTTCACCCATGATTCTCCAGGTGACCATGGCAACACTTAAAACCTGAAAGATAACGTTGTCTAGAATTTCAATGTGTCTTTTCTGCCTATTGCCCACATACCTACATAATGGATTCCACTTCAGAACAGATGTGCAGAGCACTGTTGAAGTTACAGTCCATTTTTTTTTAACATGCCAAGGCATTTCTTTTACCCTCAGGTACGGTCTGTCAGATTGCTCTAGTAATGCAAATGTTACTAGTTAACACATAATAGAAAGGTGTGTCCACAGTACAAATTTCCATGGAAGCAGATGCACGGTCAAGCTTATATAACACTTTTTTTTTCAAGCAACAAAGAGAAAAATGAACAGCTATGAGTATGTCTTGCCTTGAAAATCCATCTTTTTTTTCTTTTCTTTTTTTTGCGAGCATTACAATATTTTCCATGTGTCTGGGCTGTAGTGGACTGGTATAGTATGACTTTGAAATAAATATTTGTTTTAGAGGAAAATATAAATGTCCTATAAATCCAAACTGTTAGAAACTAGATACAAAGTCAAAAAGCATTTAAAAAAAAATAATATGTATATTTCAAAAAAGCACACCTCAAATCAATTTCTGAATGCAATTCAGTAACAAGATAACCAAATTAGCCCACAAAACAGTAGATCATTTTGTTGATTGACTAAGAATAGCATAAGCCTTCTAATGACCTTGGTGTTGAGAAGGCCACACTATACAGTACTTGCTGAGATCCAGGAAATCAAAAGCAGGAACCTCTCAAACCATACATATATTTATATATGGTACAGCTATATGGAGTAATATACATTAGCTCAGTGTGGAGCTTACATCACCATATTCAATGCTCATAGAAAACCAGAGAGCATGGGGTTATGTCACAGTTAAGTCAAAGGCACTCAAGTTCACCTTACACAAGACAGTATTCTTCTATGTAACCAGAATTGTTTGTCATTTTTGATAGTAGAGGACATGATGAGAATTGTTTGTGAGTTTAATGATATAATGAATTCTATTTATTTAGATTGAATCAAATTTTATAATAAATGCTACTTATTAATCTATATGTATGTTTTTGAAAAATACAAGTAAATAAAAAAAAAAGGTCTATTGAAGTCTACTGAAGGCCTAAAGTCTATTGAAAAGCTGATTGGCTCTTGAGTTATAGGTGGTACTTTCATTCCTACTGTTGCCATATTGAGGTTTTATAATCACTTTTGTACGAGAGGCCCATCTCCTTACCCAGTTCTGTCTCTGGATAAATATGTTCTAGTCTATGAAGACTGAAACATTCTTTGAGGTTATTGGACATCATTGTTGGACATTTGTTTTGCAAATTTCTTTTTATGATTTGAAGTTATGTGTTGGAGTCCAAATTTGGACCACTGCTCTGTAGTTTAAGTCCAACAAGAACCCAATTGCCTCTTTGGACAAGGCTAAGAGCAGCGTGTTTCACATTCCAGATCCCAGTGTCTTTGATTTTTTGGCAGAGCTTTGTAAGTTACTTTAGCCTGTCCCAGAGTTCACTGTTCTGTTTTCTCATTTGTTTATTTGCATTTGCTTGAATGACCAACCCATCATGATGATCCATTCCATGACATATCAGTGAAAAGAATGCTACCGCAAACGGGGTAAATGACACTGGTAATTAGCACAACACAAGATGCAGAAGTGAAAAAACAAAATTCACATTAACACTAGCCATGCATGTTTAACATGGCAGATACTAGTAAAAAATGGCTTACAAAGTGCATCTTGTGCACAGCTTTGATTCAGTGCCATATTTTATCTTCTCTGACTGCAAGGGATAGTTCACCTAACAGTGAAATAAATGATTTTCTTAGAAGAATGTCTTTGCAACGCTTGTACATTTAATGAAGGTAAATAAGGAATTGGGCTGTCCAGCTTCAAAATGACCAAAAATACCCCCCTCCCCGCCAAAAAAAAAATATAAGGAATTGGGCTGTCCAGCTTCAAAATGACCAAAATGTGATTTAAAAACCAGTCTGATAAATGTGATACAAATATCTTTGACCAGTCTTTTGTGAAAAGAAGTTCAGATGAGGGTTCAGAAGACATTTGTTACTTTTGTAATAAACACTAATTAACAGAGGGCTATTGGTGTTTTCAATGAATATTGAATGGTTTATTCCTCTTACAAAACGATCAAAAGACTTGATATAGAGCATAACTCATATTATGCAATTTTACTATTCTTTTACACAAACTTTCTACAGACCAAACTGTACAAAAAAAAAAAAGCTAAAGAGTAATTAAAATCACCTTTTCTTGCTGTTGCTGGATTGTGTTTGATTGTGTGGTTTAATAGGGTTTAAAAAGTGAACCTGCACTATCATTTATCACAGTGACTGTTGGAGTCAATAAGAATTATAGACAGAGCGGTCTACAGGCATGGGCATGTTACGGAAGGATACTTGGTAAAAGAGGTTTTCAAGGGCTTTCCAGGACGCCCGAACTTTTCCGATAAAAGGAGAGGAAGGTTTCCCAAGAACTACTTTTTTGTTATTGTTGTTAAAGAGTAGATTTAACTTTCAAATGAAGATAGAGTTATAGTTATGTATTTGTTTTGTTGTGGTGGTGGCAAAAATTATTAAAACGTAGTTAATGATGATAATTAGTAATTGTTTAGCATTTGCAATGTCTAACAATAAGTATATATTAATTGTATTTAGTAATTTGCGTTTATGGTAAGACACAGTGCCTTTCCTTCATCAAGCTTGACATTTATAATGAATTACGTGCTTATTGAAGGAAATGCTTTGGGGTTGTTGAAACAAAACTGTTCCATGTATTTAATAAGTTAATGTATGGTGCCATCCATACCATATTCACAATCCTGATTGAGTACATCAAGGTAAACTCAGTTCTATTAATTTTTTAACACTTATATAATATGCATTTGACAAGCTTTGTATATTGACTCAAAGTTCCCAACATTATACTTTATGCAACTTTATGCACCACAAAACAATCTCAGCTTTTACTGCTTTAAATATAGTCTTAGTTCTGTTTCATGAGACTAGTGTTTTGAAAAACACAAAAAGTTTCTTTAATTAGTCGTCCAAATCTAAGAAACCAAAACATGGAGAGTTGTTTACTGTGAAAGGGCTGTTTTGGACTGGAAATTGTTCACTGCGTAGCCACATGCACACATATTTTACTGCAACCTGCTGTACACATGCCCAACACGCCAGTGCAGAGACGACTTGTCGCTGGTTTGTAGCATGTGACTGGTGAAGACTGGACAAAGTCCATAAGTATATATATTGTGTCTTGTGTGGTATGGAAAAAGTCTGTATGTGCGTAATCTTTACGCAGGCCTGCAGCCGAGCAGTATGAGCTGTAATAGCAGGCTGATTCATTCACTCTATAGGTGTTTCGGAGGACACCGTGTTCCAGACCAGTCAAGACAAAACCATGATGACCCATGGTGTGTCACGGTTAATCTTACAGACTAACATAATGGAAAAATATAGAGGTTTCCATAGAGGCCTGCTCTGCCACAGCAGAACAGTACAGTGTTCTTGATTCAGTCATTGGAATGACTGAATCAATCAGGCTACATTAAATTACACTGACAAAAAGTGCCAGCTAAAGTATAGATCCTTAAGGTTGCACATTATTAATTCTTATCATTTATGTACATTCATGTTATATATGCAGTTCTATACAAAAACGTATAGCTAGAAAGATGTCTTTTGATCCAACAATGGGTGAGTTATTCACGCTATTATTTTATGTTCCTTCATAAAAACCCGTATTGCAAAAGATAATGTTGATGAATAGGTATATAGTGCATTTCAACATGTTTTATGCTGAGTTCAGCTCACTATGTGTGGGAAAAAATAGACTCAGCACCGAAACTCTACTTGCACCTTTTGCTACATTCCTGATATACAGAACTGCTCTGCTAGGGCGGACAGTGTGAATACTATAATCTGTTAATATGGGTGCTAAAATAATTACACAAAGCTTTGCGTGCGGTGTGAGAAAGGCCTAAGTCATGCACAGATTCGGCTTGGCCCACATGGGCTCCAGGCACTGATATAATGGGAAAAGGGTGAAGGGTGCAGAGTGCTGTTGTAATGTTCTGTCATTATCTCAATGGACGTCATTGGCAGGGTGTGAGCAGATAAGACAATAAAGGCCAAGCACTTTTCGCAGGGCTCACCTCTGTATCATCATATAAACAACTCCTGCTGATGCTTTCCATGTCATTCCATTCTCATAAACACAGAAGGCAAAACAAAATCACTGGGAACTATTAATGAATGTCTCTTCATTTTTTATAAATGCACATTTTAATATAATATAATTAGGACTGTCAGTTTGTGAATGTGAATGTAGTTTTATTCAACAATTTACCTAATTACCAACAATTTATTTAACAAGTTATATTTTAAACATAAAATTGTCTGTTTGACAATTGCATCTTGAACAAGTCTAATTTCTGAATGAATCTGCATTTTGAACGAATCCTGTGAACCAATGATTCAATGGCCCATTCATAAAAAGAGACATTTACATCATTCCTGAATGAATCAGCTGTTTGTTTGAATGAATCAAATGAATGAATGACTCAATGACTTACTCTTAAAGACATTTACCTCCACCTACTGGTTTCTTATTAAGAATATCGTTCCATTAAAAAAATAAATAAATTGTCATATTTACATATTAATAAAAAAATCTATATTAATAAAAAATAATAATTAAAGGGATAGTTCACCCAAAAATTAAAAATGGAAAAAGGAAACAAACAAAAAAAAACTACTTAAGGCTACTTTTTGTAATATCTATTTTAATGCTTTTCTCATGTAACACAATAATGACTTTAAATTATCTTTTGTGGGAAATTTCTCATCAAACTTAATGAGTGATTAATTAGATTAATTAATTGCCACCCTGTGTAATTAATTAGATTAAAAAAATTATAGATTTTAATAAAATAAAATTGGACTACTAATATGACTGTTGATTTGTGTACATGACTTTAAGCATGCTTGTCAAAAGTGCTATTTATTCATTTATTTGTAAATGAGAAAATATTCAGTATATCTTTAAAATAAAGGCAAAAGGACTAGGGATTGTTTGTTCTTTCTACTACATTACACAAGGGTTAAAAGCATTGGAAATGGTGAAAGTTATTTCACTCCAAGACAGTTACCAGCAGAGACTTTTGAGGTCATGAAAACAAATGCCTTGGATGAAATCATACTCTGGCCGCAGATCTTTTCAGAGTTTGTGTGATCATCTATGTTCAGCCAAAGAATATCTTTTTTTTTTTTTTTACATTTAATGCTAAGCTGTACAATTGAATAACTGTCCTTTCACTTTTAACTGCAACGAAGGTGTTGTGTATAGTATATTCAATTAAAATGGCCTTGGGGGAAATAAGGATACAGTCCCTAATGTCTGCGATCAAAATGCTATTATGTCTTTATTTGTGGCTTGTTAGACGTTTTAGGACGTTAATTTTTCTCTGTGGTAAACACAGCTGAAGCCATCCAAAAAAATGTTTTATCAAGTCAACAAACCATGACCCAGTGAGGCTGTTTCACAAGCTACCGGGGCAGTTTTATTTCACAAGCAAATGATCTGACCTCTCTGCTAATACTGTGGACACAGATTTTTGTTGAAGGCCTGCCAGAGTCAACAACTTTTACCTCCCAGAAAGACACCTTGAACACTGGCTTTAAAGGGACAGTTCACCCAAACATGACAGTTATGTCATCATTTACTTACTCTTGTGTCATCCAAAACCACGGAACACAAAAGATGGTGCACTGCCGTTCAAGGTTTGTGTTTGATAAAAAGTCTCTTATATGCTCATTTATTTGATAAAAAATACAGTAAAAAGTGTAATATTGTGAAATATAGTTTTTTTTTCCCATGTTTTTTTTTCTTCTTCTCAACATTATAGAAATTAAAAAATTAAGTCGTGATCATGAAAACAAAATATTATTATGCTGAAAACAGTTTTTGTGGAAACTGCAATACATTTTTTTAGAATTCTTTGATAATTTAAACAATTTAACGTTTCACCTGTCACTTATGATAAATTCAACGTGTCCTTGCTGAATAAATGTAGGCATATTAATTAAAAAATAAATGTAATATTAATAAATTTAATTGCTAGCATATTTCCAGTCTTCTGAAGTCATATAATAGGTTTGTGTGACGAACAGACTCCAATTAAAGTCATTATTCACTGAAAAATCCATCTTAGATCTTCTTCGTGAGAGAAATAACGGTGTATGATTCGTGCATGAATTATTATTTTGAGTGAGTTCCTAATTAACAGCTCACAGGAGAGGAAGACAAAATAATAATAAAATAACACATTTTCTTATAGCCTCAAAAGACTTGCAATACAGCATATGAGTCAAATGAGCCACTTTTATGATACTTTTGCATTCTTTTTGAAGCTTGAAAGCCTACATTGTTATCGCATTTAAAGAGCAAGTTTTATTAGAATTCATTGTTATTGAACTGAAAAGAGAATAAAGTCATTTTGGTGGTGCGTATAATATCTGCATTGCTTATTTTTACCTGCCATGTACAACTGCCAACAATTACTATTAGAGGAAGCTTATTATAGACAACTTTTATAAGACTCATTTTTCATTGCTTGAATGAACCTCACCTTTGTTTCCATTTTAAAATGATGTCACATGATTGTCAGTGACATTATTTGGTCCCTGTTAGATTACATAACAGCACAATGTCTCTTTATTAGCCTGTCTTAACATTTAGTCCATCGTCTCAGATCATGAACTCTGAGGCACTCCAGTGCCCTCAATAAGTATGTTTGTGTTATGGCTATAGCATGGCCACTCTGGATCAGTGAATGCCAGTGCTGGGTGGGCTTGCAGACAGTGCCTGTCACTACCCTGAACCCTGATTCTGGGAACAGGAGCACCTTATACCAGACAACAAAGCCTGGGCTGGCCCCCGGCCTCTGGCTCACTGTCAACTCTCCACCGGCTCAGTCTCAACAATGCTGCTATTCAGTCAGCCAATTAAATGGATATTATACACCTCTGTGCTTGTTTGTCTGACTATGACAAGTAAATTACTGAACAAACCTCTGCCATGAAGAGAGTTGACCTGTTAAGCCACTGTGAAACTTGATCCACCTGTTGCATTTTATTACAACACCCCATCTACTGTCTGCAAGTCATTTATTACAAACAGCTTGTGTTGAGGGTAGCGCTCGCTACATTAAGATTTACCTGTTATTCATGATCGTGTTAATTAATGCAAATGACTTGTTCTCACAGCACGAGCTCAGTGAAGGTTTAATTTTCAGACCAGCTGCATGACTGAATGCATCGCGTGTGCTACATCAAAAGGCTGCATCTCACTCAAATAGTTAGCGGAGACATTATCAATTCATTAGGTTTTATGTGTATGATAGGGAAAATTGTTGGCATATGATCTAAGGCGGATGGAATGCGTGTGCTGCTATTCGCAATTCTCTTTATTAAGCTGGTCTAAATTTAAAGCAGCATTAATGTTTCTTTTGAAATAGGGCAAGTGCCATCAACAACGTCACACAACAACTGTGTAGCTATTCAGACCAATGGCACAGTTTTCAATGTTTTATTTTGTTATATTGTATGAATGATGTGTGTGAGGTCCAGAATGTTTATTCATAAAGCAGTGTAGCATTTTTCAACCAATCAGGTCTTCACCAGGCATCATTTTTATTTATTTCTATTTGGGCTTTGGATGTGCATACTGTTTTTTTTTGTTTATTTCTGTTTGGTATTTGGATGTGCAAATTTTTTTTATATTTATTTAATAGTTTAGCCACTACTTCATTTGCTTTTACTCCACTAACAAGCCACTGAGCCTCAGACACACGTTGTGTCTCATTTCAAAGGCTGAATCCACCAAATGTGGCATTTGTTATTTGATACATCGTTGGGACTGTCTCATTTCAGAAAAATAACCATTATATTATAAAGCAGAAAGGAAATTACAATAATTTATGCCTCACAATGGCAACATTCAGTTTTATAATGGCTGTTTTTCTAAAATGAGACATCTTGCTTGATGTTTGTTGGTGAAATTTGCTAATTTAATCATTTAAATGTAGAGATTTTCCTGAATGAATCAGTGTTTTTGAACCAATTGGTTAAGTGAATTATTCAATCATAAAGAGAATACATTTTGTTTCTGAATGAATTAATCAGTTAAGTGAATGATGAATCATTTCTCAGTAAATGAATTGCTGGAACCGCATACTATTTACTATTTTCTGTTTACTTTCGTATTATTTTCTTTATCTTTCTATGTCAAGAATTCAGTAAATGTTTTTAAATGAATCAGTTTATTGACTCCTGCTACTTGTTGCCAGCTACTGGCATATTCATTTTTCCTGCAGAAAGATTCACTAAAAAGAAAACCTAGCTAATGGTTAATGCATGAACATGGTTTTTTTCGTGTTGTGATTTTTTGTTTTGATTTTTGGTAGACTGAGTATGATTTTTCGCAGCAAACCCCACAGTCATCTAGCATCATCACAAACATAGAACCTGTTATGGTGAACTAAATGCAGGTTGGTAAACGCAGTTTTATAACTAACCCAGTACTCAGATTATGTAACATATTATATGCTCTTATCCAAGGTGAAGTCGCATTGCTAATTTTTCATGCAAAATGGTGTTTTAAACAGTGGCTGAATTTGAAATAGTATACTAGCATACTACTCTTGCTACTCCTGCAAAATATATTTCAGAAGAGTATACTATAAAGCATAAAAAATACTAAGAGTATGTTATTGCGAACACACAAGTCGAGTGTTAAACAATAAAAATGAAACCCCAGTGCTGTTGGACTGTATATCAGCTAAATGTTATATCCACATTGTCGCTTATTGTTATTCCAGTTCTGTTGGAATGTGTATTTGGATTTTCTATATTTTTTTTAAAAGGATTTCTTTTTGTGGTTAATTTTTTTTGTTTAAAAAGATGTGAGTGGCAAGCATGTCTTCAGTTTAATGTGACTGCAGTTTAATGTATGTATAACTGATCTTCTTTGTAGTGATGATCGTGTCAAATAATTATGCATGTGAGGTCACCGAGAGCCAGGGATGGATAGGAATAATGCTCAGAGGTTCCAGGCCTGGGGTTTCTCAAAGCCTTGATTTCTTCACGCTTATAGTGCAGGATCAGCCTGACATTCTCAAAAATAGCCAAAACCACTGAAACCCTGATGACCCCGGGATTTTATGCAACTGCTGTGTGATCCCTTCCGGGAAATATCCTGCAGGGTTTAGGAGGATCTCTTGCAAAATAGTTTCATCTTTTGATACGTTTTTGTCCTCTGCTGTAGACTTGGCAGTATACAGAGGTTCATTGTTAGTATTTTGTGGCATCAGTACTACTTACGTATATTGATAGGGATTGCTCAAGTCTCTGCTTCAACAAGTCTTCAACGTCTTGAGAAAGTACAAAAAGCTATAGCTCTCATGTGGCGAACATTAGCTCTGTTTCCTCATGTGATGTGCTGGATGCCTTTTATTAAACATTTTTTTTGTTTGTTGATGTGATGTTCTGTTTTATTTTTATTATTTGTCTATATATCTCATCTCTGTAGCACATATTCAGCATTCTTGTTAAAAGAATTTTAAGGAGCAGCCAAAAATTCTCACTTGGGACGGAGGCTTGAGAACGAGCAGTTCTGAATTTTGTTTCTTAATCTGTTTGATCAGAGATATTGGGGTCAGTTTGGACAAGGCTGAGGGATCAGATGTTATCTTATATGGGCATCATCCTTGAAGGGTGGCACAGTGTTGTCTTTTCATGATGTTTATAAGGGCGTAGACAGCCTTTTGCAAGGTTTTGCCTGCTCAGCATTTGGACATGGATTTGGGGTGTGATTTAAGTAGAAGGTTGCTCACAAGATACTTGTGTATTTATGAGTCATACTACTTCACATTTTAAGAATCAAAAGAGGCATAAAAAATTACACTGAAGAATAAATATATATGGTATAAAAAAATTATTTATTGCACTGTATTTAGAGTTCACCAAGGATATTTAAATATTTGTTTGTGTTAAAGATTAGAGCTATCAGAATACAGTTTTTCTCAGTCGCTTTGGTGCATTTCTCAAATCATCCTTAATATTTGCAACAAAGTATGTGCATTTCTCAAAACAATTCATACAAACAGCACCACACAATGGATTACCTGCAAAAGATTGTAACTTACTCAAAATCTTTAGTTAATTTCAGTGAACATATCAGTGTCATCAGAATGAAAAGTCCTTGTGTCATTGTTCACAAACAAGAGAGTCAAAATGCTTAGTCATGTTGTCAGTATAACAGTGCACTTTGTTAGTATTACCTGATGTAAACTATGGCAACATTTTGGATGACAGTTACTGTATTGAACAGTATGCCATATGCTTAGGAATATATATATAAACCTTACAATGTCATTGTGATATAGAAAAGGAAAAAGAAATATGGGCACAAAGTTTGAAATAAAAAATATGAAAGTCCATTGTCAGAATTTGTAACTCTTGTGTTGTCCTCTGTCACCAAAGTGACTGAGAAAAACTGTAATATGTATTCTTTAAAATAATGCAATAAAAATGTCTTTTTAATTTTTGTATTTTTAAAATTGAGTATAGCATTCACTTAAAATTAAAGTACTACTAATTATGCATATATATATATAAAAAAAGTTAATGAGGTTATCTGATATTAATGCATTATCATGATATTAATTAATCACAATAACTTAAAAAGTAATGTGTAAAATAAATAAATAATAAATGTAATAAAACAAAAACATTTAACACACACAAACACACATACTCACACACACAAACACACACACACACACACACACATACAGACTCAAACATACATCTATACATGTATATTGCACTTTTAATGTTATGCAATCAACTATTTCCATTCACCAGGCACCAGAAACACACCTTTTATTTAAATCCCCAGGGATAATTTCTAAAAACACTGGCTTCCAGACACTGTAGTGTAGATCATGAGCTCTTCAGCTTGGCATGTCTGGATCCATGTCTCTGCATGCCTGGAGATGTGGATTACATTTCTGCATATTAAATAAATAGACTGCCATTTTTGCAATTTATCTGAGGGTTTAGTGGACAGGACTTATTGTTGGCAGGACCTCTATTACTTTGTATCCTACATACTGCTAAACAGACACACCTTTCTTATCATTGTTCCATCAATAACACTATGTTCCTTTCTTAAGACATCAAGGAAACACAAACAAGTTGGTATTTAATCTGCAAGAGGTGTGAAATATTAAATATTATACAGTGTAAAGGATGAGAGAAAGGAATCATCTCATCCATAAGACACTAAGAGAGAGTGCTAATTTTTGAAATCATGGATCACAGGGAAAGTATCCCATGGCATAGAACAGTCCAACATGAAAAAGAACTGCCTTTCCTGTCATGGAATACAAGAATGGGTTGGTGTACAGACTAACAATGGCTATTTGATGATATTAGAACAGAGGGCTGTTGAACTATGTGTATTTAGTAACTGAGACTGTGAAGAGTCTTTGGGCCAGAGGTCCCATGCAGACTGCTTCTGTTTGCATCCCGACACCAGGCTCATAAAGAAAACCTAATTATGTAGACTGTAACCTTTCACTGCCACGTATAAAACTGAGGACACCCTGATAAAGAAGATTAAACATTAACTGGCATACTACGAATCTTGTTTCAGAGGCGTCCCAATAAGTTTAAGAGGTGTATTGTCGTGTCGCAAAACAGACAAGATTAGATGCTGAGCAACTTTATCGCATTTTAAGAATCAGAACAGCCATAAATAAGATTCCACAGTAGAATACATTTATATTGCATATCACATTACTATTTATTGCATCATATTTAGAACTTTAAACATTCTTGTTTTAAATATTTATTAGGGCTGTTGGATTAATATCACATTTTTATTTATCTTATTTTTATTTTTTATTATTATAATATGTTAATAAATTATTTAATTATTTGCATATCATGTCATTAAAGTAATTTTAAAAATGGTCAATTGACAGCCCTATTTTTCATATTTATGTTCTCTTAAATGCAATATCAAGAGATTTGACTAAACCAGTTTTACTACAAGAGTTGCTATGGCAACTCTATTTTTCATATGCAATGTCTTATTAGTATGTCATGCAATGCTACTTTCATTAGTCATTCAGATTGCAATCTTTTCATTTGCAGTAGCTGTTTCAAATATGAATTTTATATACCCAAGTAAAAATGATTTGCTGACTCTTGCTATCTGGATGGTTATTAGCCAATGCTGTCAAAACTTAAGATAGCAATTTGAACAGATATGCGGTGTCTTGCTGTCAGAGAAAAAAAAAAGTGGCAAAATGTTCAGCTACTAATACAGTATGACTGTAAGGCTAACTAATGTATAAACATTTAATCCATATCTCTGCTACGCTGACAGGGAATATTTCCAAAGTGAGATCCAAAGGTGGTGTGTTACAATAACAACACATGGAATACATTCTCATCATCAGGCTGCAAATGTCCATTAAATATAGTTATTTTTTTGTAATACCTGGCTTTAGCTGTCTATTTTTTTCTTTAATTCTTCTGCAGACTAAATGTTTCAAACACTATGAGATTTTAGCAAGCTATCCTGATGTCCATATTCTGTATGTTTATTTTTAGTTTGAAGAGCATGGTTTTGTGGAAAAAATGCACTGTGAGCTTGATCCTTATTAGACAGTTTTGCCAAATACCTGCTGTGGATGGCTTCTGATCAATTTTTGACACTTGACATTTACCATAAGATGGCAATAAGCGCGTGAAAAATGCTTTTGGTTTTGGTTATTGTTTTAAACAGTAAAAGCTAGAACAACAGGAAGGGATAAAGGATCATTTTTTATGAGGAGGCAGTAAGATGCTCATGACAGAGATGAGTTTTCAGTTGTTTCTTGAAGATTGTCAGGGATTTGGCTGTCCGGCTGGGGTTTAATATGTAGTACATCACATTGGCTTGTTCCAAAATTTAATATTATGCATACACACTGTCAAACATGACATTGAAGCAAGCGTTAAAGGTTTATGAGATTTCAGTGCATCCAGGGCTGTTTTGGAAACTCCTGTGACCATAAAATTTTATAAACATGCATATTACCTGGAGAGGAATTTGTTTTGCTGCATACTTCAGCTATGGGGCAATAGACTATGCCAGAACGGTATGTTAATTGCCCTAAATTTTAAAAAATTGTGTTTTGCATGTAGGGGTGTTTGTTTTGGTGAAATCCATATGCACTTTCTGTGCGAAAAAAAAAAAAAAAATCTGTGCAAAAAAAACTAGAATATTTGCACAAAATCATTGCATGAACCTGATGAGTTGCAATGAATGGGGTGTATTTAAGAAGTGAGAACTGGACTGACTCAAGATCCTCTTAAGTTTGCGCAAAGGCGTGTTCTTCATACCAACCTACACATTCCTGGAACCCTACTGAGACTGCAAGCCACCCTGTTCTTAAATAACACAGTTGAGCATAGCCCTTAATCATGTTTTTATCAAGAATTTTTAATAAATAGTAGTGTTCGGTCTTTATATGTTGAGCGTTTTATTTTGTTAATCATCAAGAAATGTAAATAACTAGTAGTGTTCAGTGTTTGTGCAACACTTATTGGAGTTAGCTGGTGGTTAACAATTAATGTATTGTTAATAATTATAGTCATACCTATTAGGTTGGCCAGGAGGTGGCCAGACTTACATAAGTGAAACCACAGCATGTTGTTGTCATCGAACTCTAACATCCCAATGTTGGCCATTAACCGGCAAACACATCTCTGGCAGAGACTTTTATGGTTTTTATGAGTTGAACTAGACGAGTGTGCCAGAGCAGGTGTGTGAATGCATGAGTAGTTTCACATACCTGTGGAAGAACAGCAGTATGGACAGCATGGTTTGGTCAATGTTGCTGTTGCAGATGCCCTCGTTGAGCAGGTAACAGGGGTCCCGGACCACCGACTCCAGTGAGTCCTGTCTCATGATGTTGTTGAGCTTATCTTTGTTTAGGTTCTGAAAGTGAAGCTGGTCTCGGAGCTGTCTGAAGTGGTTGACTGATGTAGGGCTACCCAGGCTGGTGTGACCCTCTCGACCCGGCTCAGGCTGGCAGCCATTGGCCAGATCCAGACAGCAGCTGCAGCAGTCCAGGCCGATGGGCGAACGGCACTCCTCGTTTGACATCAGGTCAAGTTGCCCCACTTGGGAGTCACTTAGCCGTGACAGGTTCTCCTCCACCTGCTCCCAGGTGATCTTCAAGCACACCTCTCTTTCTATCGTCCACCTTCTGCGATCAAGTGTTGCCAGGTGCTACAGGAGAAGACGCTTCTGTGAGTTGGTTCTCCTCGACTGCGTGTGTGAGTGTGTGTGTGTGTGTGCACACGCAACGCAGGTTTTTATGAGCCGGGGGTGCCTGTTCTCTGGTAAGGATGCAGCCGGAATGCGTTTGAAAGAAAACCCAGAAGCTGCTTCTGTTTTTTTGTTGATTTTTTTTCTTTCCGCTGTCCCCTGCCCTGCACTTTTCCCTGCCCCTGTGCGTGCATACAGTGCAGACAGTGAGAGAGGAGGTGGAGGGATGGAGAAGAAGGCTGGAAACAAGGGAGGAGCAATTGCTCTGATTGGTGAAGCATGCTGATCAGTTCACAAAAAGATCCCGCCTACTTTCCCCTCTACATCACAATAAGGGAGGAGCGAAGTTAGGAAGGGAGTAAAAGCATGCTCTTTAACATGTGCATTTCAGTGCTTCCTGGGGCGGAACCCTGAGAGAGTGCAAACACATAGTACTTCCCCTGTTTATATCACTGAATCAAACACAAATGTTGTTTTTTCCTTGCTGGTTGGTCTCGATTTCCTAAGGCTATTAAATTCAGACTCGACTCTTTGCGTGCTGCTGGTACAAATTCTGCTTGTGTGCAGTGTTCCTTGTCCAATGATTCATTGCTAAAATGTTTCTATCAGTCTTGTTTGCATTTTACCAGTTTTTTTTCATTACTTGCCTTTTAAAGAGAAATGTTGGCTTAAGTACTCATATGTATGAGTTAAAAGTGTTTAATGTCCCTTAGAAATTGTTTATTTGTTTATGGTTAAAGGTCAGTAATCCTATCTGTTTTGTCTATTAAATTCCCATTTCAGGGAGAGATTTGTGTGAATCAGATTTAGAACTTTGCGTCAATAGGATTCCTATCATATTGCTTAACATGAGATAAACTAAAAATGCTGACATAACGTTAACTCAACACAGCATGCTTTAAAAATCATTCAGTGGTCAATAAATTCTCCGAACACCTTCCAATATTCCACTGAGCATGTCTGAAATGTGTAAAATATGATTTCATCACATCTTTAGCTTAACTTTCTATTGAAATTCAGTCAAAGGCCATTTGTAAAGCAAATGTTATTACTGTTAGGGCAAGTTATATGTCTGAGCCAGCTCTGAAATTTGACAGTCTGATAATACTACATAATACAATGTTTAATTATTGCATTCTTTGTGTAGTGCAGAGTTCTCCAATTCAGTGTATTGTGCTCATTTAAAAACGTGTTAAATGCCTTTCTGGATCATCTCTTGAAATGTAACTTATGGTGTAATAAGACTTATCAAAAGCTCCTTAATAGGAGTTCAAGAAATTTAATTTAGCAGAGAATAGGTTAATTATGATTGCTTTAATGAGTGTGTAAAGCAGTTGAGAGATGTTGGGGCATTTAAGGATTTTGCCAGCATGGGGTCATTTGGGTTGGTTATTTGGCCCTCTGCTGGCAGAAGCTTTGAAGTGCAGAGAATATCGGACTGTGGGATATGAAATGATTCCTTTATATGCTGAATAAGCTCTCTGAATCCAAGTATTTAGGTTGTGTAACACAATCTGAGAACAAAAAAACATCAAGTGCGTCACATGAGAGATTGTTTTGAAGACAAACATGAAGAGGTTTTTGTATGGGCTTGGTGAGTGCAATCTGTCATCAGAGAACACTGGACCATTTGCCCTACTGCAAAAACAGATTAACTGACGTGATATCAAAAATGCAGTACAATGTGTATACAATATTATTCCAATTTACAATTTACTGACGTGATATCAAAAATGCAGTACAATGTGTATACAATATTATTTATTTTTAAGATCTTTCTATTTTGTATTTGTGGTGTTTTTTTGTTTTTTATATTTGATGTTTTTTTTTTCTTTTTATTTTTTTTATTTTGTTCTTTTTTTTTTTGTTGATTTTTTCTATTTCATATAAATGCTGTTCTTTTGCACTTTCTATTCAAGCTGCTTTGATCACAGGAATAAATTACATTACGTACACTAACAGTCAAAAGTTTTTGAACACTAACATGTTTAATGTTTTTTTTAAAGAATTCTCTTCTGCTCACCAAGCCTGCATTTATTTGATCCAAAATACAGCAAAATCAGTAATATTGTGAAATATTTTTACTATTTAAAATAACAGCTTTCTATTTAAATATAATTTAAACTGTAATTTATTTCTGTGATCAAAGCTCAATTTTCAGCATCATATAAACAGAAAACAGTTACTTTAAATAATAATATTTTTTGCAATACTGCTTTTTTATTGTCATCTTCGTGAAATAAATTCTGCCTTGGTGAGCATAACATTTGACTGGTGGTTTATAGAGAGAGAAAGAGAGAAAGGGATGGATAGGTTGACCGATCAGATTGATGGATAGATAGCTATAGATATATAAATGTATATATAAGATAAGGCATCAAGAAATGGTTTTCACACAAAACTAATTTTATTATGTATTTATGGTGGAAAATATATATGCATATACATTATGTATACCAATGTTTTCCTCTGTACATATATATAATCATTTTATATTTATATTTTTCTGCAATTTAAATGTGCTGTTGTGCTGCCAATATATAATGCAGCAAGCAATGGTTTGCCTTATGTGCACACACAATACATATGGTAGAAAATGTTTCACTGTGGGTGGCGTTGGGCCGGAAAAGGTCCCGGGCTTTTTTCCCAGTCCCAGTAGTCCCAGTCCTTCCCTGCTGTACTGTTACACTGAACCTGGGGTGAATAATGTGACACTGACGGGTTGCATATGCAGCAGGTGCCTGAGGCTGGAGAATGTGTGATACAAATTTTCTCTTTGAATGTTACCTAATGTGTACAGTACACTAAAGCTTTACCTTGATACTTTGATTCTATACATGCTAAGACAACAGTGGCTGTTTTCCAGGCTAACATGCTGTGTTCTGATTGGAAAACATGCCTTTGCTTGTTATTATTGATTTATTGTCATTATCACTGCCTAGATAAGAATTAAATCAAATGAAACTGTGGAACTGTCTTGTCACAGCTTGCAGAGATGTAAACATGTTTAGGTAAAACCACAATCTTGCAGTGATCAATCCAAAAACACAATACAGGTCAGCAGTCAACTACACATTATCATATCTAGACATTAATGTTTAAAATAGTGCACTCTTCTCAGCCTAAAATGTCCAAATTATTTGCTTTTCAGCGTGTGAATGGCACATGATAGGTCAGTAAGTTCTAAAGTGAGTGATATTTTTAGTTCGTTATCTACTGACCAACTTTTTTTTTTGTTTGTTTGTTTTTTTTTTTGTTTGTTTTTTTTTTTGTTTGTTTGGTTGGTTGGTTTTTTTCAGTTAGTATAAAAACATATGGTGCCTGTCCTGAATGCTGATTGGTCAATACAGTGTCCTAAAATACACAAAAAACTGTTCACCTGCCAGGGACTCTGTCCTTTAGCAGAAATGTGGCACTTAATGAACATTACTAATAAAATATTCTTGAATGAAAATTGTGATCTTTAAACATTTTTAATATGTAACTTTGTAATTTTGAAAGACAATAAGGCACCCCCCAAAAAAAAAAAAAAAAAAAAAAAAAAAGTGTTTTTTCATGTTTTCTAGGAAAAAAAAAACACTATCTTTCAAACAAGATACATTTCCTCGAAAAGCAGCTGCTTGACATTTTTAGATAATATATCTTGAACTATGTTTATTTTTGTTACCCTGTTGGTAAATTGATTTTCTTTTAAGCCATAAATCTATCCAAATTCAGGTAGGTTCATTATTAAAATTACTGTTTTACTAATAAAAAATAATAATAATTTAATATATACTGAATACTCATATTCATAATATAGCACTACCACTCACCCAGTATTGCTTAAATGTCAGAAGGCAGTCATTTAAGAGATTAATAATTAATGCGTTTATACAAAAAAATTATTTTACTTTTTCTGCAGGCTTAAAGCTGGAAGCTTTGCTGTGAAAACTGAAGTTTTGCTGCCACCTTTTGGGTTGATAGTTTATTTAGGGATAATTAACCATTTTAAATAATAGTTTTTGTGTGTTTATGATTTAGGAGATGGACAAAAAGAGTCAGCACAGAAATGGCAAGGCTGTCTGGTACAAAATGTACTCATCACAAGCAGTCAAAGTCCTTAAAATGTTTGATTTCAGATCTCCCTGTTCATAGTTCAGAGCTCTTACAACAGAGCCATATGCTTTGCAAAGCATTCCTTGGTCAAATAACGAATCCTTTTAATTATATAATATAATTATGTTAATACACTTTATATTACATTAAAATACATGAAGTTAAACAAATAAAATAAAATGACAAATTTACTCGAAATGTCAGTACACTTTTATAAGTATACTAAATATAAGGCTGTATTTTGACCCTAAAAGCAGCTTGGCATCTTTTGATTTCTGTGGATAAAGTAAAACATATTCGCTTTGTTCTATTATGATGACAGATGTGCTCGGTGGAAGCACAACAGGAGTTTAAGTCTGGTAATGGCTCCTCTAATTAGTGTTTCAATCTGTGTCGCTAAGCATAACACTATCTACTTAGATAAATGACCCCATGCTGGTAGGGCAGCGTGTGATGGATAGCTCTGCTGCAGTATCTCCATTCTGGTTCAAGGTTTGCTGATCTCCCCTTTTTCAGTCGAGTTTAGCCACAAGTGGATGACATTGCATTTTAGATAAAAATGAAGGTCCTGCTGTAAGCCAGCTTCAGATGAGATGCAATCAATCACAAGGTGCATTTCATCTAGGTTTGTTGCCAAATAAAGCCTCGGTGTAATGAATAAATAGGTGAAGGAATTAATAAATGAAATGTCATTTCAGCTTTCTGATATGGGAAAAAAATGCTGTGGAATAAAAAGAAAAAAAAAATCCACAGTTTTGTCTTTACACGCAATTCGCTTTAGATGCAGTCCTGAGTTTATATATCACAATTTCTTTCTCTTGCAATTTTAAGATAAATGATTTTTTTTTTCAAAAGTGACAATTTTGAGATGTAAACTCAAACTTGCAAGAAAAAGTCTGAATTGCAAGGACTGTTTTGCCAAGGAATTATATATCGGATTTTATTTTTTCAGTTGGTATTATATAAAGTATTTGATTGTTTCGGCAAGGTCATGGGTTCGATTCCTTTTGAATGCAAAGACTGATCAAATGTAACAAAGCTCACTTTGGATAAAAGCAGTAAAAAATTCTGAGAAGAAAAATCCTAATTGTGAGATATTAACTCATAACTGTTGAAAAAAAAAACAGACCTGTGAAAAACAGACCTAAAAATGATAAACTCATTTTATAAACTACGTCATAGGTTTATTGTGAATTTATATCTCAGTTACAAGTTAACATCATGAAATTTTACATTTTTCCTGTGCACATTGCACATTTATAACCCACAATTCTGAGTTTATAAAAAGAATTGAGATATAAACTCAAATTAAATGGATCATCTCAAGGTTCTAACCCTTTAATAAATTTAATTATTTTATTTTATTTTGAATAGCAAATACAAAAAAAAACAGATAGTTGACTTACATAAAGAATGAACAGCATATCTCTTATTAGTAGAATTTTTTGGAGTGCCAAAGGTACTAATTTCCATTATTATAACTGAACACTAATATTTCCGTTCATGAACAAATGACAGAAAAGCAAATAGTTAATTGATATTCTCAAGCAGTCGTGTTGAGTTTGAAGGTTTGCAGTAAATCATAATATAAACACGTTGCTCCAGTTTGGTTGCACTTGTCACATCAAACGCTAGATGTCGCTCTCTCCTCTGATATTGATGAGGAAGTGAGCCTGGCCAGGGTAAGAGAGCTCTCCATACAGCATGTCTTCCAAAAAGAGGAAGAATTGCGATTCAAGGTTAGTTTTCTGTGTCCTATATTTTAATGCATAAATCTTTAAGGCTAAATAGATATGAGCCTGTTAAGGGAAATCAAAAATACCTTCTAACAGAGAAACACACCACAGTATTCCCATGCACTGATGGATTTGCCTCAGGCTGAAAGCAAGTGATTAATTCTCCATCAAATCTTGGTAGGCCATCTCCAGTAGAGGAGCAAATGTGGACTGAGTCCTTAGAGACATAAAGCATCTGTTAATTTTGCAGATTTATGTAGTCCATCCATACAATCATAACACCAGTCATTTCCATCATGTCATAAAGATGTTTGAAACGTCCGCTTTGACCTTCATAATGACAGCACATCACCAAGACATCTGTGTATTTTCATCTTTTGTCATTTTAAAAATGCTAAAAATGTTAAGCATGCAAAAACGCATGCTAGAACAACATTCATCTGTTTTATGGTGTTTTTTTTTGTGATTCTGAATGCGTGTGCATCCACTCTTTTTAAGAATTCTTGACCCAAAATATTATTTATAAAATATGATTTGCTTCATCACTGACAGTTTAGCAACATATGTGTGCTTACTGGATCATTTGTTCTTAAAGCTGTTCAGTATTAAAACGCTTTATAATATCCCAGCTAGCTTAATTTATCCCAGCTTGTTTAAAATCAGTCATTATTCTTTCAGTCCTGATACTAGACCCAATTTACACGGCTTCATCCCTTGTCTTTCATATCCGGTGCCTAAAAATGACTTAATTATGTGATATCGCTTCACATTGCTCAGGTTATTTTACTCCGAATCCCACTTTTACGAATCATTAAAAGTTTGTTACATTTCATTACATGAAGTATCATCATTCTAGTCAGCTGCAGACCCAGTCATAAGCAACGTAAGGCACACAGACCACACACAGCTGTCACAGATAAATAATTGGCCTATAGCTTGTGAGGGTGTGATGGAATAAATAATACGACAGACTTCTCTCTACTGACACATGCTTAAACCCCGATCTTTTGATGGAAATCAAGCTTGCATTTGGATCTGCCTCCATCCAATCAACAACTGATGGACAAATCCAAGTGACAAACCCTCCTTACATTTCTTACATTCACAATATGGGAGAAAATATCTGTTGGTATTTCCATTAGATTGCAATTTGAATAGATAATACATTACGAAATAAAAAATAAAATAAAAATAAATCACAGTGCATTCAAGCTATACATTTTTTTTTTCTGTGTGTATGTATATTTGTGCTTTACAGGGTTAACATTCATAAAAACTCTGTGGAGGCAAAGAGATGTTAATTTAGAGAATTTAGATTTTTTTGTGGGTTTTATAGTATGTATGATTATGTTTTGGAATGTTATATTTATTTGATATTGAGCGCTGCTTGTTTTCAGGCCCGGTGAGCACAGCTTGAGGATTGTCTAGGCTTTAGCATCTCAAGCTCAGAGTTTGAGTCAGACCTTAAAAGCAAGACAGTAGAGAAATTTTAGCTCAGTCAGTGGATATCCTCCAGGGGAAACCTGTTGTGTCTTCTCAAAGTCAAGCTGCTGTCAGGTGTCTGACTGAGGTCAAAGTTCCTGTCAGATCTGAGCGTCCGTGTGATCTGAGCCTTCAGACTCCACATATTCTTTGACAGGTTTAAGGCCCAACACTGATTCATCCTTCATTGATGGTTGTAAGTGATGCCCTGTAAAGATCAATCTGTCATCACACAACATGAAAAAAGGGTTAAAGGGACAGTTCACCAAAAAAGGGAATTCACAAAAATAGGATATTAAAAAAGGATGCAGAAACAAATTTCACTCATGAAATTTTGAAGTAGAGAGACATTTCTTGTAAAGCATGCTCCAATAATATTTGTTTTATTTACAACTTCGAAAAATCTATTTTTACAGTCTATTTCCCCCTTCCCATACAATGAAAGTCAATAGGGTCCGATGTTGTTTTGGACAACATTCATGTTTGGTTCTTTTAAAGTGCCCCTATTATAGGTAATGATTTTGGTTTTGGGAGTCCCCAACAACAGGTTTACATGCATGCAAGGTCAAAAAACACTTTTATTGTCTTATAATATACATTTATTTTTACCTTACTTGCTCAACGACTCCCAAATGGTTTGCTCAACGATTCATTTTTCCAAACCCCTCTATTGCGTGACGCTAATCTGCGGTGATTAGTAGGATTGGTCTCATTTTCATTTCATTTTACCTGTAATGCCTGATAAAGCAGCGTTTGTGAGCGCAGTGCTGCTTTGTGTACAGTGTTACCAGGGAAACCGCTATTTTTACATACAAAAGTGGCACCTAGTGGTTGCTGCTTTGTGTACAGTGTTACCAGGGACCACAACTCATTTCACTGATGTTTAAAAACAACTCATACTGTTTCTTTTGAGAGACAATAACTTTATACAAGGTGCACTTTCAGATTTAAAACTTTGCAGAATGCTTTCATTCACTTAAAGCTGTTACACACTGCATTAAAGGTAATTTTCAAAAATCCATAATGGGGCACTTTAAAGACCAAAAGTCAATTTAAAGACCATTTTGAATCTACTTTAAAAGAGTGGTGTGGATACAAGAGGTTCTAGTGCTTAATTTTAAGATAGAACTGATATTTTTTCTTTTATTATTTTTATGGCCATAGGCACTCAACAATTTCTCTGCTCTGCTGCTTGTAAACCAGATTTAAGCTGGTGTATTGAGGTCCCTTTGTTCCACACACTTCTTAGGTTTTACGCTCGGCTCATACAATGTTCATGAAGAATTCTTCCGGCAGCAGCATGCTTTGAAGTGTTCACTTTTTCTTCTGCTCAGAATAGAAGACATCTTCAATCATTTCCCCATAGGCCTCATTATAAATCCAGCCATCATTACGCTGATGGTGGGAAGCAGAGCAACACGCTGCTCTTGTTACTGTACGGTACACGTGGTCAAACGAGAGCTGCGGTTTGATTTGTCCAAACCTCTACATCTCCATCTGTTCCAAGACTCCCTGCATGACAGAAAGGTTTTTTGTATTTTTCTTTCATTGCAAGAAATAGGCTTAGCATTCCTTTGTAGGAAATCAGTAAAGTGCTGTTACTGGCTTTGAAATCCAATGTTTTCTCAAAGGAAATTCTGAGATAGTGAAGAATGTGTCTTATGCCTAAACACATGACGTTTAGGAGCTGGATATTTATATTCATGCTCTTCATTAACCAGGTTCTCATGGCTTAGTCTTTGTTTAAATTATATTCTGTGGCAAAAAATGGTTATGCAAACAGACAGGACTCTGAATTCTCAAGGCCACTTTGTTTATACTGGAATGCCTTATTATATGATTGAATTTTAATTGCATCTTTAGGTTACATTATTTGAACATTTCCTTAATGAAACTAAATGAGAAAAATGGAAGAATAAAATTATTTTTATTTTTATGAATTTGTGTATGGTTGTTATTTTATTGTTGAATGCTGCCTATAAAGACTCTTTCTTGCAAGCGCAGCACAGGGTCGCACAGATTTAAAATAAAACCTTTGTTATATTGCATAATGGAAATCATTCACTTTATGTATGCATTGTAAATCACTTTCATAATGTACAATAAAGTCTGATAAAAAAAGAATAATATATGTGAGTTAGTGTTTGCCTTTTGTGTTGAAATTGTATAATAAAATGTTAAATTATCATTTAAAATCAAGACTGACTACATTATGTGTTTGTTCATATGTACAAATGATCAAAATGTTGCAATCAAATCACAAATTGTGACAAAACAATGAAACACTGTTCTCATTATTACATTTGATGCTTTTAAGATCTGGACAGTGTTTCATAATTTAAAATCTGCTTATTACTGAATGTTACACAGATGCATTGTGGGTTTTCGGTTTAACATTGGCTGTTACTGTTGGCATTCTTTGGGTTTTTCCAGATCTACTGTATGAGGAACTGTTGTCCTATTTTTGTTACTGCATTTCCACCTCATTCAGTTCCAGGCCATCTTCTCCAGCCCAGAGCACTATATGTTTACTTTTCTCTTTCCTAAATCACTGGTTTCAGATTCCACAGCAAAACTGGTGCTATTTTCAACTGAAGTATAATATGCAAGCAAAAATAATACAGAGACATAAGCATGCGCTAGTATAGAGCAATATTGTTAGCACTGATGTCAGTCTCTGTCGCTACTCTAATGTCTGGTCAGTGCAATGGCACATTCACTTAATTTATCAATAATACTTAGAAAGAGGTTTTTCAGAAATCATTTGAAATGGACTGTCATTTGATGCAATTTTAGTTTAGGTCTTTCATTCAGAGGCCAGCTATCATTCTCACCAAATTCACTTTTTGTTTGTGTTTCCTCTTCAAGCTGCATGTGTGCTAGAGAGCATCCAGGGATCCGGACTGTTAGGGAGTATCCTGCAATTCTCTTGTCTCACTGAAAAGGAAAAAGTCTCAGCTGTAATTCTTTCTGGCCTGAGCTATTGATTCTTGATTTTTGCATTTAGAGCCGGTTGCTAATAATAGCAAAAGTAACACTACCAGCACAATGCCTTGTGTTTATTTACTGCTTTTCTTTTGTTTGTTCTTTACTATGTGTGGAAGTTTGTTTGGAAATGTGGGTATTCATCATTCTCATAGTTCTCATGAGTGTTGATAGATTGATAGATAAAAAAGAGCAGAGCTGTAGGGCTCAGTATTAATATTTTTAGTTTTGGCATTTTTATTATATTATATTATATTATGTTTTGTTATGTTATATTATATTATATTATATTATATTATATTATATTTTATTATATTATATTAATATAGAAATGCGGTAATGGTAATTATTTAGATTTTTTTGTTTTGATTTTTTTGTATTATATTATTAAGGTATATTATTATATTTTTCTATATAATATTATTGCTGAAGAAAATAGCAAAGCAGTAGAGGTTATTTTATTTTAGTATACATTTTTTTATATTTTATTATCGTTATATGTTATGTTATGTTATGTTATGTTATGTTATGTTATGTTATGTTATGTTATGTTATGTTATGTTATAAGAAAATAGCAAAACAGTAGAGGCACACATATTATGATATATGATAATCATTATATGATATGATGTGATGTGATATTAATGTGTTACACAATGTTTGCCATTTGCTCAGTATGCAGAGCACTTCAGCTCTTTCATGCTCAATATCTCTTCAGTTGCGCAAAGAAAAAGTTTCCTGTTTATAGCACAGTAATGGTTTGTTTGCGCTGAGCAAATGTACATTTCCTTAGAGGTCTAAGGGCTTCTGCTGCACTTGGTTCTACTAAAAAGCTTAGCATGGGTCATATATATCTAGCTGTATCTCAAAGCCCACACTAACGGTGCAGACTTTCCATTAGGGACAAATCCATGTAACATGCAAAGAGTAAAGTGAAGCCATGCAAGCATGCATCACACTTCATTTGCTTTTATCAATGCTTTTTTAGTCGTAATTATTATTTAACCTACACCTTTGTTTTGCCTCTCAGTTTATTTTTTGCATTATAGAGTTATGCAAAGGAATGTGAGCTAGAGAAACACAGAGCCCCTCACTGAGGCCAGAGGGGTGTGTGTGTCTCCTCCGAGAGCTAACTTTAGCTGTGAGCTTGTGTCTCGTGTTCATAGCTGCCACCGATCTGACCGGAGGTCAGTTCAAGACAATCCTCTTAGCTCCCCGCTGAGGGTCTGCTCCTGTATTAGCATTGGTGACATTCTAGACAGGAGACGAGAGTTTGAAGTGGGGACAGACGCTCTGAGGGTCACAGCTACTGCTGCATGTGCTATTGTGTCAAGTTTTGTGAGTTTAGTTGAGTTTGGTTGGTGTTTTGACTGCTAATGGTGCCGCTAACTCTAGATGGAATAGTTTTGACTACAATCCTCTGGTATGTGTGAATGGCATTCTAAGCCAACATGAACAGATATCATGTTGGTGTACCAGTGCGGCTGGAGTGTTTCAGGGCAAAGGTGTCCCAAAAACAGTATGTCAACTGAAGGCTGTGTGAACCTGCTGTGACCTACTGTTGTTACACCCCCAGTGTTGTAAATAAAGTTCATTAGCATCACTCACTTTTGCTTTGGCTTAGCATCTTATTTTTTAGTGACTGTCACTCTGTGTAGTCTGTATGAGCAGATGCTTGTCATTTGGAGGAAGATTATTTGCATAGAAATGAAAAGATTGTTTACACGCTGCTAGCTCATATTTGCAGATTGTCAAAAGCATGACATATATGACAGTTTTGTGAAGTATTCCTTCTATTTAGTGCTTCTTAAAAAATTAAAACACAAAATCTGGCAAGTGCACTGTACAAGATGTATGAATGCAAACTATTATACTCAAAATCCAATCTGTGGTGTTTATTTAAATCCATAGTGCCAAACAGTGCAAAACACAGAATCATTAAGGGAAAAAATAAAAAATAAAACAAACCTGTGACTATTTTATTTTTTATTTTATTTTTTTAATATAGCCTATTTACACACTACTGTTTTTTTAGTTCAGCATGGACACATTGAATAGATTAAAAGTGACAGTAGAAACTCTTACACTGATACAAGAGATTTCTATTTCAAATAAATGCTGTTAATTTGTCCTTTCTATTCATCAAAATAATCCTGAACTGATTTCAAAACTGATAATAATAAAAACATACTAGCATGTTAGAATGACTTCTGAAGGATCGTGTGACTGTGAAGACTGAAAAATTATTTTTCAAGCTTAAAAAATTAACTTTGCATAGAATAAATCACAGTTTTCAGCTTTATTTTGATCATTTATTTTCCCTGACTGAAGCTTGAAGTGTGTGTTCAGATGCTGAGAGGTCCTAAACATCTGCTTTGGTCTGAGGAGGATTCTCCAGTTTGCTCTCTAATGTCATTGGAAGTGAAGTACAGTGTTTCTGTGAGTCATGCAGCCTTTGATGTAATTCTCTTAGGAGTTTTCAAGAATCAGTGTTACTTTGTTTAGACTAAGGGTCATTTCCGTCTACAATTTTCCATCTTTGGTTCTATTGGCTTTTTGGTAAGATATGCTTTTACTCTTTGGATTTGTATGAATGTCTCCTTATTTTTCTGTATACAGTTTTGCCCCTAAGTATGTGAGTAGAGGGTTTTATATTTTTACTGATGTTGTATGTTTTTTATATGATTTGGTTTATTTGTTTTTATGCATACTGTTTTGCCATAGGCCAGCTAAGCAACATCACAGCACAGTGATAGCATACTAGAACAGAGGGTCATGGCACCATGTTTGTACCTGCATATGAAAGCACTCATATGACTATAAAGCCCAGCTGTTCAAGATATCATGCCATGAGCCTTTCAGTGCTAGAAAAGGCCTTTCCCTGCTTCTTCCTGGAAGACTAGTCTAAATGCATTCCTCTCTTTTGGTGTGCTGAAAGAAGTGACAACACTAAACAATTGGGTATATATTTGGCCCCGCTTCCTGCATCCGTCTATTTATAGTCTTATGTTTTTTGTTTGTTTTTTTGCCTCATGAGAAGCTTAGCAGTGCAGACACTGGGAGAGTTTGAGGGGTGCCAGTGGGGGCCCTATGAAGACAAATTGTTTTAGATTGCGCATGAAACGGATTATTAGGAATGCACAAAATATCTGTACTGTATCAGTTACAAAATTTGAATATATCAGTATCAGCCAATACTGGATATTTTACTGTGGATAGTCATTTCCACTATTTTTGCCTTAAGATTACATCTGCCTTTATACAAAACTCTTGCAAAAATTAGTCTTTAAAACTAATAATTTAATAACACTGTTAAATGTAATCTTTAGCATGATCTCAAAATGAACATACATTTTCATACCTCACTTCTATTATGTATAATATTTTTTATAATTAACTATAAATAGCAGTTACCATTAACTGATGGAAAGCTGATACTAAAATTAAAAACAAAACACTAAAAGCATATATGTATGTGCATGTGTTTAGATAGATAGATAGATAAATGTTGTATGTGCATGTGTTTAGATATATGTATGTGTGTGTGTGTGTGTGTGTGTGTGTATGTTTGTGAGTCTGTGTGTATATGTGTATGTTTTTTTTTAAAAACTACTGTAATGTCTTAACTTTTAAAACAAACATCAAAAAATGCTTGCATTAGTACAGCATTCTTCACATGCATCTCTTTTCCAAACGTTCCTATTGTCATGAAAATCTGTGCATTTTCTTGTATTCTCTTGGTTGTTCATGAGAATAAATATCTAAATCAAAATCTGAATTCAAATCTGCTATTTAGTGTGTGATGCACTGTTTCCTGCAAGCATTATAAAGTCTGTGCAACACCATTTTGTGGTATAAATGTGGCTTTTGTTTAGTGTTGTGACTCAAGAAAGCCAGTTTTCAGCTTTCTTTTCATCTCTAGATTGCAAAAGATTTGTAGAGGCTTTCATATCAAACTCACATAATATCTAAGAACTCCAAAAGTTCCTCAAGACTCCACTACAAAGAGTCTGTCTGTTTCATACATCAGAAAGATAGCATGATATAATTGGTCCCTATTTTAAACCATAAAACTCAACTGACATTCCATTGCTTCCTATTCAAAGATGTGTCATATATTTATGAGAAATACTGTATATTTATTGCCCTACTTTCGTCCTCTGTGTGCCACATTGTTCGTCCGTCACTGCCACACTCTAGCATCTACAGATCAGAGTCAGTTCTAGGCTTTATACGTTAGATTTAACAGTGCCGGTTTGTCAAAACAGTGCAGTTCCTGACAGTAATTATTCATGAGGCAATGAAGTATGGCTTCCACTTATACTGTAGATATCTGCTCGTAACTGCCGGCAGTCTGATTCTTCCCTTCATTTATTCAGTGACTGAGCTTCAGTGTATTTAAAGATGAGATTGGTTTTAAAGTTTCTAGACAGGATGTGCCTTTAAGGCATGTTAGATATAAAATCTGTTTGAGCTCTACAGGTAACTGCTGGACATGATGAGCTTCATACCAGAACATATGGTGCTGGGACAGGATGAGACACTGAAATATGTCATGATGACCACCAGAGATAAAATGAATGATCATTAATAGCAACAGTTCTGTTTCTGTAGGCAACTGTCAGGTAACACAATAATGCTTTCTGTTAAACAAACAAATAAAATAAATGAGCTAGATCTGTTCGCATTCTGAAGAAAATGCAACTCAACACCCCAACGCAAGGGTGTTGCAATGTTTGCTAGGGTATTTTGAGTGGTTTCGAAATATCATGTTAAATTTACAATAAAAAAGCATGTTGTGGTTCCCAGAAATGCAATGTAAAAATACAATGAGAATGTTTGTGTCTGTATATTTTCATTTTAATATACTAAGCTACTTAAACTAACAAAATATGTGGGTTTGTTTAACTTAAAATGTACTGATAACCACCATGACAATACAGGTTAGGAAAGGCCTGTCCATAAAATATACATGCACTAAAACAATGGAAATATTAAGCAAATGTGACATAAAACATTACTAAAAACAAACATATAGTAGCTTTTTCAAACAACAAATGATATGCAATGAAAGAAAATTGCACATACATTTCAGAAACAATTACAAAGAAATGGCAAAGATAATTAAATTTGAAATTTTGAAGAAGAAAACCTGAAACTGAAAGAATATTTTGTTAAACATACTCCAATAATGTTTACTTTATTTGCAGATTTGGAGGGAAAAACATTATTTAAAACAGTATTTTTCAGTAAAACTGCATGAAATGCAATGTTAAACCAGTTTTCCAATTTAAAGATTTTATAGCATTTTTACATAATTTTTCTGTACAAATTACTAACGTTTTTACAATTTGAAGGCAATGGCCTACATCAAAAGAGCCCAACTCTAGACACTGGAAGCAGTGATCAACTCCCAAAATCATTTTCCTGCAAATTTCGGAGCAATTTCCAGCCATTCAAAAGGTGACCTTGAAGGCCAGCAGCCAATCAGAGAAATGACTGGTCACCATCTGTCTGCCTTAACTATGCCCAAATCTGCTACCTTCCTGACAGTAGAGCCCTTTTCTGATTCTGTCGCTGTATTTGCAGGACCGCTTGCTGTTAGAACACAACCCAGTTGGATTTCTAAAATGTGACATTAGACCTGGCCAGATAATCAGTGAACTTTCCAGCGATTTCTATTCTGCCTCCTGGCCAAGACCGACAGCAGCTGCTTAGTTATGCTGTCAAGTCAGACTGAATGTTGTCCATGTACACTATCCTCTGAGTATAAGAACAACACCGATGCTTTTAGTGTAGTTTCTCATCACACAGGATTAAGAGTTTGAGTCATACATTTCCATTTTGTTGTAATGAAATTATGCTCCCATCCAGCACTTTACACGCTTCATATTTCAAAAGACAGATTTCCCAGTGTGATAAGCAATTCGGCAGCAGGCTCATAACTGCATGAATCTCAAAAACTTGGCAACCAATAAATGCACCCATCTGAATCACAGAGGCTGACAGTGTCATGTGTTGCGCATGGATATGGCTAATGATAGCTGGAGGGGGGCCATTTCCAATATTAGCAGATGCAAGGCTGAGAGAAGACCGCAAATGTGGTTCAAAACAAACAGCTTTTGGAGATGTATGTGAGAAAGGTTAGGAATGCCGAGCTCAGCATTTGTAATTACTTTGAACCTTGGAATTGTCCGAAGGTTAAGTTAAGAAGGATGTATTTCCTTGGAAGCAATACAGCAAGAAAGCTTTTGAACCTCTTAACTGGCTTAACTTGGACCTACTGTAATATGATTAATATAGTATTTCGTATGAATTATAATGTTTTGTTTTAGTTATTAGTATTTATATTTCTATTAATGTTAATGTTATGTTTTATTTAATTAATCTTTTTATTGATATGAATTATCCATATACTTCTATCCTGCTCTATGGAAGCTATACAAAATCTGCTATCTTTAGCTACACAAAATGTGCTGTTCTCACTTTTTAATTAGAAAAATTCAAAAAAGCAGTAATCAACTTGTGCTCTCTGGAGGTTGTATTGAAACTGAGCTTTGGGCTCTTTGATGATGAGATGAGAGAAGCATGGCAGAAAAGGCTTCAACATTTTTCATTGCTTTACGATCAAAAAACAAATCCCAGGTGGAAAACACTTTTCCGCCTTTTTTTCCTGGGCCAGCCAGGCTTAACTATGAGCAAAATGAAAAAGCAGAAGTTGGACTCGACAAAGGTGAACTGTAGAGAAACGATGAGATAATTAAAATCCATTTTTTGAGTATATTTGCTTACATCATGTCCTCTAATGTGACCACAGTTTCTAATTGTTTAAGTGGTTTTAAGTTTGCCTAGCGCTCTAAAAAGTTTTGGGCCATTAATAAAGCACAGGGTTATCAGTTACAGAACTTAATTAGGCAGCGTGGCCCATCTGCACTGTGTCTCATCAATTATTGCTCAGAACCTGCCTGAGTCCCCCATTATCCCATTAACTATTTATAAACCTTTAATGATTTACACTATAAGAGGCGTGATTCATCAGATATTATGTGATCTTATCCAACGCTATCTCACAACCAATTCATATGTATTTTACAAGGTGGCTAATTCGTACAAATTCGTACAACCTCATTTGTACGATTTTGTACGATTTGTCTAGACCCCAGTGACGGGTAGGTTTAGGGGCGAGGTTAGGTGTAGGTCATTCGTGCAAATTCATACGAATTGTGCAACTTGTAAAACATGTATGATTTAGCAAAAATCGTATGAATTTGTACGAGTGAGGTTGTACGAGTGAGGTCGAACAAATTAACCACCTCGTAAATATGTACGAATTGCCGTGATCTCACTCCACTCTGAAAATATATAATTTCCTTTTCAATATCGAAGCTGTAATCTGTAATCTCCAATTCCAAACAGAAGTATGGTATAAAACACAACTTTCGCGTCACAATTATGAATAAAGAGCCGATTTAGTCATAGGTTTGCTGAAATAATCTTTTTCCAGGGCTACAGCTAAGAGGCACTTAAGAAGCTTGTTCAAATTACAATCTAGGATTGTGATATGGTCGAAAAACCCTGGAAAAAAAACCCCTTGACTATGAGTTTTTCAGGATTTGAAATCCAAGCCTTTGTTCAGCTTGGATCACACTGTTGTATATTTGCTTAGGACCATGGAGGAAGAAAGCTTTATAGGATTGCTTTGGTAAACCGGCAAGGCGTACTGCCTAGAGTGCCAACTCAAGAGAGTATTTCATCAACCCCAGTCTTATCTGAGATTACTATTATCCGCTTTTGGGGGAATTTTTTTTTTTTTCGAATGGAGTGTATATTGAGCAGAGTTTTTCTAAATTCACTTTGCTGGCCAATTTGTGATGACGGGTAGCAAAGAAATGGAAAGTTAGATCAATTTCATCATGCACTTGCAGGCTGAGGTTTGCAATCAATCTCTAAAGGTGTTTACAGTGTGTGACATGATAAATGTGTTTTTATTTATTTTGGCATCAGCGCAAGGGTGTGTTGTCCGATAACTGGATCATTAGTTTTTCTCCACAGCTCCCTCAGACTCCTGAGTGTCTCCTTAAAAAGTTTCTGTCCTTGTCTGCAAGGGAAATGATCGTGAAGCTTGATATTTGTCAGGCTTTTACTGTCAACAGCTCAATGATAATGAGTTCTCTGGGAAAACACCACTCCTTTGGCTCATCTGGAATAAAGGCTTTTATTGTAAGAGTCCAACTGGCAATTATATACCAACCGTGGCTATTTTCATGGTAGGCACCATTACACTACATTATAATGCTAGGTAGTAAGCAGTTCACCCACAGCAGTCATTTGCAGATGCAGCTGCCATGAAACAATTAGATTTTCTAGTGTTTAGGGGCCGGTGGCTCATGGGATACCTGCTCAAAATTCAACATAAGCAATCAGAACAGGATGCTACATCCAATATGCAGGCTTTGCCTTGAGTTTTCTTCAGTACAACACAACCGCAAAGCTCTTGTTTACCCATACTACATAGAACTACTCTTAGAGCGACAATCTTTGCAGGATAGGCTCAATCCCTTAATGTGGAAACACAAATAAATTTTAAGATTTAATAAGGTGTTTAAGAAGAGTTTAGCATTAGAGCTTAGACGCAAAATGAAATGAAACAGAAAAAGCCCCTCACTTAATATAGTAAATGGGCTCTCATTTAAATTGTGTATAAATATTTTAGCAGAGAACCACTGGATAATATCAGACTCTTTAAACTTCCCAAATGTGTCCTTGAGCTCAGGGTAAAAATGGCTACTGAAGAATTCATTACTAAAACGCCATGAGAACTTGGAGGCTAGTCATGACAGCACTACAAAGATCCATCCGCTCCCCACAGCTGCTCTCCATGAGGGTCCCGAGCAAGTGAATGAATTGAGATTTCTTCTCAAAAGCAGGCTCCCCTAAGGGATCTCATTTTGTTTGCTGTCCAAACCCTTCTTAGTCACAACGTCATTTTTGTTTTCATGTCAGCTGTTTACAGCAGGACACTTAATACGTGTGCAAATTTTAAGAACATTTAGATAAACATGCTGATTTGAGCAAATGGGAATGGAAGTTCAGAGATGTGGAATAGAATTAATGTTTAGCAGAAAGAAGTAGAACATCAAAGCATCCTTGCCATGCAGGATTTTACAAAGCATTAACCTCTGTTAGTCAGGGATAGTCATACGGAGGTAATCACAATTCCATGTTTTGCTTTCGCTCTGTCATCATTAAAAATTACCAGGAGCAAATCTCAGGCTCCACAAATGTTGCATCTACTTTGAGTGTAAGATTTGTCACTCCTCTGTAGTTTATTTCACTTTAGTTGTTTGTTTGACTTCATACAATAACAGTTCACGCTATAAACTAACATGTGCATATTTTTCTTCTCTGCTTTGTTATGTAATGGTGAATAGTCACTGAACTCTGGCAGAAACCTGTTTTCTCAGGCAAAGATTTTCCACATGGAAATCCATGTGTGGAGGAGGCCCAATGTGATGAAGTGCCAGAAAGTGACTTGAGTTGTCTTCATCAGCCCTAATAACTCACAATCTGTATGGAGACGGTAAGGAGACAGACCAAAGTTTGATATTCCATCAATTGTGATAAAATGATTTTGTGTTGATATTATAGTATAATAATAATTTATTTTAAAGTTATTATTATTTTTATAGTCATAGTTGAAAGTTAATAAAGATAACTAGAGTATGTTTTACAAGAAAAAACTATTTTAGACTTTCTAAAATTTTGTTTAATTCAAGTTGTTACTTTTTTGTTATTATATATTAAATTAATGTGCATTAATACCATCGCCATCTTTAGACTCAAACACATGTGTATGTGTGTTTGTGTGATATCAGCTAAATTGGGCCAGTTTAATTAAATGACAATAATAGATAGATATGCCTATTTCATGTGTATTTAGATTATAATGACTGTTTTTTGATCAGAAATATGTAATAAAATATAAGATTTAGCCCTACAGTTCTTGAAACATCAGTTGTGCCAAGCATAGATAGATAGGGCCAGTCAAACTGCAAAGGGAAATAGTAATTATATCATCAATTTTTAATTTTTAAAACACAACTGCTTATACAGCCACATAACATTTAAACTGCATTAAACAAACATATTCATATGTGCCATTAAAAAAAAAATACATTTTGGGTGTGCAAACCCACATATTCAAATGTGCAATTAAAAAAGTCAATTTTGTAACAACATAGATCAGTGAACTGACGTCAGTGGTGTGTGTGTGTGTGTGTGTGTGTGTGTGTGTGTGTGTGTGTGTGTGTGTGTGTGTGTGTGTGTGTGTGTGTTTTTATATATATATATTTATCATCCTTATAATAGTTTAGTTAGATTTGGTATGCCAGGCTACTTACCATGCAGCTTTCTGGTGCAGTCTTGATAAGAATTATTGCCCCGCCCACCATAGCAACCATAAACCAATCAAATCAGGCCTTTTAGCACAGTTATGACAACAGTTTGAAATCCTTTGTAGTCATTGGTTATAAATTCCAGAGGGGCTGGGACCCCCAAACCTTAAATGGCCCATTTTACCTGATGGCCCATTTTACCTGATATCACCCTAGATAGATAGATAGATAGATAGATAGATAGATAGATAGATAGATAGATAGATAGATAGATAGTAGGGCTGCACGATTAATTGCACGTGATTAATTGTGATTGTCATGCGGATTTAGTCAGTAAAGCCGGTTCTGTGATTAGCAGTAAATCTCCATCACCTGCTTTCAGGTGGAGCAGCTTTTTACTACGCAGAGCCATAGTTCTCTGACAAGCTATGCAAAATCGAATTCATATTCGCAGACGATATAATTGTAGGATTATGAAATCGACGAAATCGTTCTCGGTTATGACAGCTGTTTGCGTATCTTCTCAGTGAACTATGGCTCTGTGTAGTAAATGCTGCTCTATCTGAGAGCACGTGAAAATACAGCATTTAATAACGTTTTAACTCCAAATTCACTTCATTACGTCAGTTGAGTGTTTGAAATAAATCCTTCTGTGAGATGATGTGGCTTCCTAAACAGAATAATTAAGGCACACAATATGTCATTGTATTCTAAGCAGTGATAAATGCTATGTCGATTAGCATTTCATAATAGATATATTTTATTATGATGAAAATTATAATAAGAACTCAGATAAACCGTATATTGCCGTAGTCGTATGTTTATTGGTCACGTTGAATCAATGAAAGTAGTTACATTTTCTGTTTATTCAGCTTCAGTGATAGGCATTTCATGGATTTCTTCTTCGGGGCATATTTGGATTTTCAGCGCGAGAGCGCCCTCTGGCCTTTGGATGGAGATTTACTGCTGATCACAGAACCGCGTTTCACTGAAAGATACGCATTACAATCGCAGCTTCTGCCTAATCGCGATTTATTGCCTTTGCGATTAAATTTTGATTAATTGTGCAGCCCTGATGATAGATAGATAGATAGATAGATAGATAGATAGATAGATAGATAGATAGATAGATAGATAGATAGATAGATAGATAGATAGATAGATAGATAGATAGATAGACTTTCAGATGACTTCAGATGATTTTTATTTTTTAATTGTTATTATGTGAGAGGCTTGACTAGATTCCGGGTATCTATCCACTTAATCTTCAAACCAAGAATATCATGCTTATAAAATGTAGACAAACCCTTTAAAATGTACCATGATAACACAACTTCCACAAAGCTAAAGTTATTGGTTATTGATACTATAATAAATTATGGTTACCTGGGTAAATTCATATTAGGTTGTAATGTGTAAAATAGATACATTGTCTATCCAGAAGGCTATAGTGACTTGTGGGTTAATGGAATTTCTCTAGGATTTTTTTTTTTTTTTTGTGTGTGAAACAATTTGTTTGTTTCACACAATCCAAACGTTTTTTTTTCTTCTTTTACTGCAATATATTTAGCCTAATGACAGTTTTGTGCCATCCTGAAATAACAAAAACAAAAAATGCTAGAGCAGCCTACTGTTGCCATGGTTACCACCTCAGGTTTATTTATTTATTTATTTTAATTTATCAAGTGAAAATGCCAGCTTTGACTAACTTGTAATCTAACTTTTGAGGTACTGAACTGTTTGAAAGGGATATGTGCGCTTCTGTTTAAGATTCCATACACCGCATACTCTAAAAACAGATAGAGTTTTAAGAAAACCATCCTGCAAGCAAGCTTTGTTTTGACGGACGCAAGTCTGAAGTAGGGTCCTCACGCAGAATGTATATAATTTAGTCGATATGTTTATATAACCAGGTCGATATCCATATGCATTCAGACTGGTTTGATTGTCGATGCTTGTCAACTTGTTTCCATTGTCCAATTCATTATGTGCACATCACATTAAGAGGGACGCAATGGAATCGACAAAGCCGAATTCAAGGACGTGTCCTGCCGAAGCGATGCCGGTGTAACCGATACCAGCCGCCGGTGAGGGAGGGATGAGAGCTATTCCCGTGGGATGGTCACGTGCCCGTGGGGAGTAGTTGTGTGGAGCCCGTGGAATAGGAGGTGTAGCGTCAAGCGCGTCGTTCAGACTTGATTGTTACAGTAAGGAAGCTGTCAACACAGAGCCGACTGTATTTGCGCGTGTTTGTTGCTTTGTTCTGGGCGAATGAAAATGCACGTGAGGATTGAGGACCTGGCGATCGATTTCCATAAACTTCTGCGCGCATCTCAGTCGCAACAAACACACTCGGCGTGCTCAGTGTTGTAATATCAACGCTACTGTTTACTATTGCAGCAACATCTGCGAAATACGAAGGACTGTCCCTGCAAATCAAGGTGGGTACTTTTTTCTTTTGAGATTTTATAAGTTTAATGAAAAGTTATGTCATTGCATATTTAGTTAAGTAGTATCTATCATGAAGATAAACAACTCGTTTACTCTGAATGTAACATCATCTACATTATGGAAAGTATGTTTAATTTGTAATTGTTGTAGACTGCATTGTTCATATTTACACTAGTATCGTGTTTTTCTGCAAAATGAAAATACAGCAGGTAGGCTGCACGTGACTTCTCCGGTGATGAAAGCTTCTGGATAATGTGCAAGAGCAACATGATTCAATTCCTGCCTCTGTAGCCTCCTCAGATTTTTTTCTTCTAAATAGTCCTATATATATATTTGCCTTTTTTCTCCCAATTTTTTTTTTGTTTGTCTGTTTTTCATTAACCTCATGTTTTGATATTTCTCTGGAGATAAAGAAAGACCGAAAGCACAAAATAGCCATTTACCAAGGAGAGGCAATATCACACTTTTATGCTCTGTTAATGTCACCATGCAGATATAAAAATCTTGGCTACATTATATTTTTTTTTTAATAAGTAGTTCCCCCTCAATATGTAAAATCTCTTATTATTTATTTATCCTCATGTCAAATTGTCTTTCTTCTGTGCTGAAGACAGTGATAGTGATGGGTGGATAGAAAATCTATCATGCTTTTAATGGCAAAAAAGAATGTAAAAAAAAGTAGCCTATTCAACTTCCATATCTTCCAACAGGGGGAAATTATAAGTCATTATTCACCTATATTTTCCCCAACAGTGAGTCATTAAACATTGCCACCAAATCAGTTTGCTCAACTCAAGAACTGTCATGAAAAACTGGGTTGTATCCGAAAATTCACTATGTCCTACATTACTCCTACTAATATAGCTCACTGAATGAGTGAATAAAAGCCAAGCGAGTGAAAGCATGCTGGATTTGCGGCAGACGTCAGGTATTTTCTAGAAGTTAGTAGTTGAGTGTACAGCAGTTGTACTTGTTATTTAGATGCATTATGGGGTTGAATGAGTGCACTCGACAGTGTCCACTATGGTTTTGGACACCACCTCGAATGGCTTTTCCCTCAAATCGTGTATCTTTATAAGAGTATAGGGGGCGATTACAATGCCTGATCAAACAAAACACATAAAAATTTGTGCTGTCAAATGATTAATCGTGATTAATCACATCCAAAATAAAAGTTTTTGTTTACAATATGTGTACTGTGTATATTTATTATGTATATATATAAATACACATACTTACATTGTATATTTTGAAAATATTTACATGTACTGTATATACATTTATATATTTATATTCTTATACTTTATATTATACATAAATATATTTAATATATAAACATAGCATATTTTTCTTAAATACATACATGCATGTGTTTGTATTTATATATGTATAATAAATATACACAGTATGCACACATATTATGTAAACAAAAACTTGAAAATGGTTTTGATGTGATTAATTGAGAGCACTAATAAACATTTAACATTTGCGTAGAGAGTAAGCTAAGGTAGCAGTTTAATCAACTAGCAGTATGCTAAGCTAGTACACTGAATGGTTAACTTGCAAAAGTGTGGCCAATTTTGTGGTAATTTGAGTTTCACAGTAAATGTAAAGTGTGTGGTTATTTTGATTTTGTTTTGCAATTTTTGTTTATATCATGTACAGCTTCAGTGCATTGCATGTTTGTCAGTATCTTAAACAAAATTGATATCCTCTGTTCCCATGGCAGAAATATCAGAACTGTGTGGAGGTGTACCTGCCTTTAGCGATGAGGAAGGACATTACATGCCCTCGTGTTGAAAATGTCTGTTTTTCATCCAGTGCGGTTCATGTGATGTATTTTGTTTGTAGCCAGTTGATTTTCATATTGCATCTGAATACATAGGCTAATTTAAGGTTACAATGCATTGTTGTGCACTGTGAGTTATTTTGGTGGCATTTCTTCATGAAAGTACTGTCATCCCCATAGTAACACTGAGCTTATTGTATATCCACAGGGGACTGACACCTGTGTCACCGGCTGCGCTGTCAGCACTGATATGACATTCATGTGGTTAGATGCATTTCAGGAATAATGGTTTACAGTGCTGGTTTTCAGTTGCACCTCTTGGAACCAGTCCTTAAATCTTGTTTAGAAATAACAGGACTAGTTTGTGATGATTATAATAAGAACTGTTCATAGTATAGTTTGTTTTTGAGGAAGTGGGAGGTACAGTATCTTGTTGGCACTCTGTCTAGCCTTAAGATGCAGTTAAAAGGTGCCCAAAACTGCAGTGAAAGGACTCCTTTAGTGTTGTTTCAGCCTTTCTTCTGTTTATGCTGAGTAGTCTCAACTTCCTTCCAGTATTGTAGGGCATTCTTAAACTAGCAACAAACATCCAATTTAGACCACCCTTGTGTTATGGGACACATGAGAAAAACCGTGCCCATATGTATAATGGCTTCAGTATCCAAAAACCTGCTTATATTTATGGAAAATCAACTCTGATGCCATCTTCTAAGAGCTTTCTTTCCTTCTCTACCACTGTAGCTCCAAAGGGAAGAAAAGTTTCTCGATATTAAAAAGCACAGAAGGTAATTTTCCATGGCTGACCTGCTGTGCCACTTGTATTTCTTGAGGCTATGTACTATTCTTATCTCAGGCAAGGCAGCCTGAGAAAGGTTGCTGAAGAGCTTGAGGATATATCTACTGAAAATATTGAGATATGTGTTAGATATGATTCCATGATGCCAGGAATCTGGTGGAGATTAGGAAGGGGTTCCATTAATGTTGTTAGCTTCTCGTCAGGGGTTTAATATTCAATTAGAGAGTCCTGCGTTCACGCCAACTCTTATGTAAATGTGGCCAAAAGTTTGATTTAAAATGTCTTATATTAAGCATTTCTATAGTTTACTGTCATTGAGGCGTAATCGCTTGTGGAGATTTGACAGTAAGGCCTGCTGTGATGACGGTCGCGTTAACAGCTTCGCACTTTTTCCTTCTATCTTTTGCTTTGTCTTTATCTTTCGCTGCATGAACTTTTTAGCCAATCCAGCATGTGATCTCACATTGATTTACTGTTCATATTGTGGTTCTCTGTTGTGCTTAATGTGCTGATTTAAACTCTCCTTCTGTTTTCATGCTTATTGTTGTGTTATTGATGGATGATGAAATGGTGGTGATTACTTGGTGGGAGGTCTCATAATGCACACATCGTTTTCTAGGAGAGCCTTCAAAGAATGCAGGCCTGTTGAAATGGGTATGACTAATTTTGTTTTGAGCCAGAGTCAAGACGAGGTGACATAGTGCTTTAATGCCCAGTAATGGCCAAGCTCCATATTGAGTTTAGGAAATGAAGCCCCTCATGGCAAAGAAACTCATTCTGAATCTGATGTGACTTTCATTCCATTTTTAGCGGATTCAAATCATAGTATCTGTTATAAAGTGCCATTTAAGTGTCTAAAGAGTCTATTTTAGGAACTATTTATAGAAAGCCACAATAAAGGTTTCATTTAGAACCAAATAGGGTTTTAAAGAAGGATCCCACTGGAGAACCTTTTTAAATTCAAGAAAAAAATTCTTAGAGAAGAGCTTTGAGGAACCGAAAAAGCAACAAAATGATCTAAAGAAACCAACTTGTGAACTTGTGGTTGTTAAGTCGCTGAATGCTGTAATAAGAATATTTTTACATTTGAATTTATTTTTTAATAAAAGGTTCTTTAGATTATGTTGACCTTTTTCCAAGAACCTTTTGTGTAATAGAAAATTCCATGGATGTTAAAGGTTCTTTATGGAAACATCAATGCCAATAAAGAGCCATATTTTTTTTAGCAATGTTCTTGTTTTTGCAGATTTAAAAAGGTACTTTAACAAATATTTAATGAAAAGTATAATATTTTCATTAGCCAAAGAAAAGTGTCATTTTCATGCCATTTATCAATACTTGTATGAAAGTGACATCCTGTGTGGCTTCATACAATTTCCCTTTTCCTTCTGAGACACAGGACATCATAAATTTCAATTGTTCAGTTTTCAGTATGGTGGCAGTTTATCTCATTTTAAAGGATGTAGCACAGTGAAAGCTGTTATTCAAGACACTTAGAAGACATTGTAAATTGTCATTTTTCTCCTGCTGATATAATTAATGCCGCTCTAAGCTCATTAGCTACAATGCACATTAGAGTCACTGAGATGGATGTTGAGACATTCACCAAGCCAGAAAAATTGTCTTGTCTTCCAGTATCAAAACAATGTCAGGCTGCCTCAGCACACTCAAAAAAAAATTTCATGAATCCCTGATGGTTGCTGTGGGACAAAAATTACACGACAAGGTCAAGACGGGTCATGAGACAACCCTCAGTAAATTCCTTCAAGGACTAATCATAGTTTTTTCTGCCGTAAACTTTTTAAATCGGCCACTGGCTATCCTTCGTTCATTCAAACAATTCTTAACCAGCGGCTTTCAGAAGGTTTTAATTTGTTTGTCTTTCAGCCCGTGACGAACACACCTCTACCTCCATATAAAACAAACAGACAGTGTTTAACTTAATAGAATGTTTGGCATCAGTTTGAGCAGGACGGATAGTCTTACTCAAGTGTTTTACTCAAGGTCAAACATGTCTCCTTCAGCTGACGGAAGGAGCACAGATGTTGAAGCTATGGGAGAGTTTAAACACAACGCTATTGTTCTAGTTGTTTTGTTTGTTTGGAGCCGTATAATGCCAATCAGTGGGGTGGGGTTTGTCTAGACTCAAAGGGGGACCATGTGTTTGTGTAATGGCCAAAATAGTGGACCAGAAGTAGACAGCAGATAAACCTTAAGTATCCCTTGGCCTGCCAACATCATTTAACGTAGAGTTCTCTTGAGTGGATTAGATGCCATTAAGGCCAGACTTTCATTATTGTGTTTTGTCTCAGTCACAAGTTTTCTTTCTAAACAGCCACCTACAATGTCTCAGTGTTTATCTCAATAGGGTGAGTTCAAGTAAATTGCGCCATTTCATTTCAAGGTTTCTTTCTGGTATCATATTGGGGTCAGATTTTACTTGACCTGAAAACAAGTTTTATTTTTATCAACATATTTTATGTGTAAGAAAAGCATATTTATATTTCGTTTTTAATTTTTATTTTTTTTTGGTTTTTTATTGTGTTTTGTTATTTTTATTTAAAATAACTTATCTATGTTAATATATTTAAAAAAGTAATTTATTCCTGTGATGCAAAGCTGAACTTTTAGCATCATTACTTCTGTCAGTGTCACATGATCCTTCAGAAATCATTCTGATAAAATGCTGATGAATAAACATTTATTTTCATTATCAATGAAAAATAGTCATTCTGCATAAAATTTCAAACTATTTCTGATTCATTTTTTTAATTAGCATTATTTGATTAACAGAAAATTCAAAAGAATAGCATTATTTGAAACAAATCTTTACTAACATTATAAATGTGTTTACATTCATCGTTGATCAACGCAATGCATCCTTTCTAAGTAAACATACTGTACTAAAAAAAAGGTCTTAACCTCTAACTTTGAATGGTGGTGTAATAGAATATATATTCTATTACTATATATATGTAATTTACATTTTTGGTGGAAAATTATACAAACATATATTTGTTTGATGGTTCCAACACAAGTCATTACACAAGTGACAATTTCAACTACCAGTGTTAACTAGCTATAGTAAGTTGCCCTAAATTAGTAGCAACACATATCTTTGAACCTTGCATTGATGATAATGTTAAAAAAAAAAAGACAAATCTACCTCACTTCACTTTGTTTCTTGTTTCTATCTGTTTGCTCCTAGAGAGCCTAGAGAGAACTTTGTATGCTTCTTGAAGCTAATGTGTGCTTTTTAAGATATGTCAGTTGCTGCGTCACCCTTATTTTTGCTATTTTTGTAGTATTTTTGCTTGTGTTTTACATTTTTTTTAGATGTATTTAATTTTTTTTGGCATATTGAGATGTTTTATGAGATGTTGTGTTTCTGCTAGTGAGTGTTTATTTATCCTGTTCTGCTAAAGTACTCTAGCAATTTGCATTTTGCTGTTCTTAGTTCAAACTGCTGCTTTTCCAAATATTAATTACATGGATGGAGGATAGAGCAGTTTGTCATAAATACATTTCAGGAGATGTCAGGTCACCATTTTCATTTCAGATATTTGCATTCACAAGAAAACCTCCATAAGCTAATTGCTACACTCACAAACTCAGAAAAAAAAAAATCTCCTCTTCACTCTTCCACCTTTTTTGCCCTGAGCATGAACAGGAAATGGACTATGTGCCCACATTTCAGTTCGTGGGAAAGGTTGAGAGCATGCAAATGCGTGTAATTAGTCAATGCCAACGCAGTGATTAAAACCTACAAAGTCATTAGTTCTCTGACTTCCATGGCGCCTAAATTCACTTATATTTTTCTTCCCACTGCATTACTGGTTTGAAATGAAGTGATTTGCTAACAGCAACGTGAACTAGGCCTAGCGACTGTGAAAGTCACAGTTATTCGTTACTCGTGAAGTGTCAGATTCTCCTGAGTGTCTCTGTATGAGCCCTGCAGTTTTGTCCTGTCTGGTTTAATTGTTGTCCTGCTTGGGCTGAAGGCCATGGCGTGTGGATCACTGCACTCTCGCGCTCTCCGTGTGTAGGCGTGTCTTGCTTTGCCTTAAGGAGCAAATAAAGACTCACATTGTTGCCACCCAGTCAGCCTGCTGGATTCCAGAGCTTGGGAGAGGAAATCTATCCACAACACTAACAAAAGCAAACTTGCATACCTCTGAATGAGTCAGCCAGGCATGCTGGGAAAGTTTGTACCCATCTTATGCATCTTAAATGAAATGTGATAACCTTGGAACCATCTACAACATTCTGTTCTTGCGTATGGGAAATGGTATTTCTAAACATGGTGGCTGCTGTCCAGTGCTTTCAACACCCACTGAGACTGTAATATAAAGACTTTTGTGTATTTATGACTGTAGACGTTTTGTTCATTAGCACTGGGGAGTCTGATTCATTTTAGTGAATTGATTTGTTCGGTTGGGTTATTGAACCCTCAGAGACCCAGCATAGCAGTAACATTGTATTAGGGTTAAATGAGTTCCTAGCTCACAATTTTATGTGGGGTTATTTTTGTAGTTAAATGCATTTTACATAATACACAGTTAATACTGCTGTCTATTTGAATGATTTTTTTTTTCATTAACTTATGTAGATTGTTAAATGGTGTGTTGTTTTTGGCTTCAACTTGTCAGTCTTTATCAGTTTTATCAAGTGTTTTACAAATGCTTTGTGAATCATTACTACTGAATCATTAAAGATAGCTGTTGCAAAAGAAGGGTTTGCACTTATCTTTTATGAGTTCAAGATTTGAACATTTATTTATTAAAGGGATGGAGTTAAAGATGATTGTCTGAAAATGAATCTCATGAATGAATCATTTACCTGCCCTGCTGTTGCGCAAAACCTGTACAGCTCTTTCTTTCATGGAATACAAAAGAAAAATGTTTGATGGAATATCTCATCTTCATCTTTTTTTCAATGTGATGAAAGTATATGGTGACCGAGGCTGTCACTCTGCATAACATCTTCCTTTGTGTTCAAATGGCTTTGAAATAACATGAAACGATGACAGAACGTTCATTTTTGGGTGAAATATCTCTTTCAGAATGATTCAGAAATAAAATAAATAAGTACACACCCTCTGAAACTTACATTTAGCTATTACTCTATTAGGTGTTGATTTATGTTTCTGCCAATGGGTGCTCACCCCACCAGAGTGGGGTAAATGATGTTTTATGTGTGTTTCCTCTTGTGAGAAGGTCCCTGAAATAAGCAGGCCTTTACTTTGAGTTACTTTGAGTGATTGTTTTGCTAGGAAAAGAGCAGGAGAAATAGCATGCAAGTGTCAGAGCTGGCGAAAGCTATGAAAAGAGTTTCGTCTCACACAAAACATGGTTGTTGTCCAGTGATTAGACTTCTGGGAATCCATACTCTGGTTTCATGAGGCCAAGTCAATAATTTTGTATCTAAAATGTTATGGCATTGTTAAGGGAGGAGAACAGTGAGAAGTGCACTGAATTTATTCAAAGCTGTATTTAAATTGTCAAATTGGCTAATTGACTTTGATTTTAGTTATATTAATGACATATTTCTCTTTTTTTATTAAGAATATGTTTAATGCACTTCATTTTTGCCATCTTTTCATGAATTGTATTAGTGATTATTAAGAAAAAAAAATATTTTGGGGTATATTCATCTGCTGTGTGCTGTGATAAAAATGTTAATAATGCATTTCTTAAAATATATAGTACTGTGTGATCACAATATAGTGGTTTGTTGTTTCAGTTCAGTTTGTCTTCCCACAGACTCAGTGGCTGTGCATCTTTGAAAAGCCCACAACCTACAATTAACGGAGAGGCTGAGCACACAGAGACTCTCTCTTCTAATTGTCAAGCATTGTCTTTGAATGAGCAGCCTGAGATCTGCTCTCCATCACTGAGACTTTGTTTAGGTAGAAAAGAACATAAAGGGTGGCAGTGTGTCACTTCCTCCTGCTATAATGAATTCAGAAAGCAGTAATGACAGCTTTAGTTTCTCTCTCCGGGTCATCAGCCACAGCTGGTGGGCACAGCCTCTGCCATCTGACACACAACATTGCTTTAGTTTTTCATCCATTATAACCTTGCACTGCATTTTCACTGGATTTTAGCGCTAGTGTCTCATCTGCCTTCTCATTGCCCTTTTGTCATTTTTTTTTTTGTTTTTTATCTGGTCTTTGTGAGGCTATATTGCCTTTTGTGGAATTTGAAATTGCATTTTAATGCATTTTCTGTGCACAACACTTTTTTTCTTTTCTTTTCCCTCCTCGTAAAGAGGCTTTTGTGTTTTTAAAGTGCACTTCTTGAACTATAAATAATCTTCTGGTTGTTTTGGAGGGATAAAATAAGACATTTGTGATGTCTTGCGAACCCAGTTTAAATATTACTCAGGTTTGTATGTGTACAAGTGCAGTAGAGTCACAGTAGACTGTGAATAGTTTTAGCACTTTTAAATTTACTAACCTCAAATATAAAAACAGTCAGAGATTTGTAATGTATTTTCAGACCCGGTGGCAAGCATAACAACCAATGACTTTATTAAATGCATTTTGACATCAATTAACAAATGCATCATGGATCAATAGTTCATGTTTATTAGATTGTGAATGCACTAAGAATAATTGAATATATTATCCGTCTGCTTGATTTCAGGCAATCTATCACCTCGCAGTTTGTTAAAAATACACGCCAGGCATGTATACACAACACATGGGAGCCTTAAGGAACACACTAAGTGTTTGCCAGAAGGCCTGCGGGGAGTCTGAACAAGAAGCTGAAGTGTGTTCGACTGGTTGAGGTAAAGGGATAGCCTAGTGACAGGTGGCTGCCCCTCAGTTGAACCAAACAGTTCAATGGCAGTGCCGAGTAACCCCCCTCCACCTCACCTACCTCTGATCCTCAGAGCTCAATTTCCACTTCCACCCCTTGGCCAAGCCTGAACCTACGCCAGAGTCAGTCTCATGGGACGGAGTTATCGAATTTCTACCGCGATACAGAATAGCACCTGAGGCGCTTTCTGTGAGAGCAGCATTGCTGAGAAAATGGAACGATAATGACTCGAGTGCCAGTTTGTCTTCCAAACTATGTTTTTATTTGGTGGTAAATGGTCTTCCACTGCAATTTTGTGCTCATTAAATGGCTTCAGTTTTATTAAGTATATTCAGAATAGTGGAGATATGGTTTTCAACATTTATGAGTGAAAAAATGATATCTGGATAAATGGTGTTTGCAGGCGTTGTTTACTTTCCAATTTGTAGAATAAAGGCTTTAGGGTAGCTTAATATTACTTGTACAGACCGATTCAGGTGATAAAGTGGTTTTAGTCTGAATATGTTGAAAATCATCCTCATTTAGCAAATGCTGTTAGACAGGTGGAGAGTAATAATTCATAATGAATTGTAGGGTGGAGAAATGTCTCACTTCATGAGGTGCCTTAGTAGGCACTCTCTCACAGCTGGAATGCTTAAAGAGTATTTAGATGTTTATGATTTCCTCGTATCATGCAGCAGAGTTTTCATCTTTATCAGTGAAGATTTAATGTTCATTTTCTTATGTAACGCAATATATTACTACAAAACTACATTTACACTCACTCATAACTGCAACAGGCTGTTAATGCAAGCATGAATGATGCCATTTAGCAAAGCCATAGCAACAGTAGGAATACAAATATTGGACAAATGGCATAGGTAGGGTTGGAATTATTGTATTGTTGAATTGACGAAATTTTTTAGAATTGACTTTTCTTGTCTTAATGGTTAGTAGTATAATATAGTTAAAGGGTGGGTTATAACAATTGTGATACTGTGGGTATAGAGGTATTGATATTTTGATTGATCGGTGGATAGATAGATAGATAGATAGATAGATAGATAGATAGATAGATAGATAGATGATTGTGAGAAGATTTGAGATTTGCTCGTCATAATTTTTAATCACGAAATCAATACTGCTTAATTTAAATTTTCTTAAAAACTTTAGATAAATGCATTTGGAGGATGGACTGCTAAAGTTCATGGTATCTAATTTAGTATTAAATATTGCCCCAAAGTTTGGGCAACTGTGCCTGTAGTAACTAAAGTGCTGTGTCTAATTACACAGTTGGCCCTGAACTGTGCATGTAGTAAATGATGCAAGTTAACTCCCCAAAGGAACTGTGCGTGTAGTAACAATAATGCAAGTAATTTTGGGTCTGAAAATGTCTGTTAAATGAAAATTAACTGCTCTAGAATTAAACAGTGTGGATGCACACTCCGGCACCTACACTTACTGTACATCACTGTCCTGAGAAAGCTTACACAAACCAGCATAAACAAGTCACTGTTTTTGTATTAAAGAGATCTCTGTCCTGGCTATTGACTAAATTAATTCATAGGTTACTGAAAGAACATAATGAGATAAACTGTAGCTGTATCAAGTATCATGTTTTTGGTCATGACATAACTCCTTCATACAATAATTATTTCCAGTCCTCCAATTTGATTGGCCAAACAGCGTTCCAATAGCGTTGATATATGCAGTCCGACAGCACAATGTGTATGCTCAGAAAACTCAGCTGTGTAATCCATATAATGTGTGATTTATTCACTCACAGAAAGTGTCTGAGTTAAGAACATGATGTGTTTGTCTTTCTCTGGCAGCTCTTGGCAGCTTCATCATTTGAGTTCTCCTGAGATACTTTTGATTCCTTTAAGCAGATTTTGCCCGAGACAAACTGCCTCAGAAACGGGGTTTTTACACGTTACAGCTAATCTTTATTGAAGGGATTAGTGTTCACAGGACGGATGCACTTACCCTCTCCTCTCTGAGTGATCCAATTAATAAGGTCAAGAGGAACCACTCCTGTGAGGCATATTTGACTTGACCGCTGCTTTATATCTTGGTAGTGACTCAGATATATGACAAATTAAAAGTTTCGTTTTGGATGGTTTATGTTTTTTGACAGCTTTTATTAAACTGAAATGGGACATCAAATCATATAATTAATTATCAAGTAATTGTCTCCAAGAATTGTGTTTTAAAACTCAACAATGGGTTTTTCATGCTTTGCGTGACACTGCCTTGCAGCTCTATAACTTGTTGCCAATTTTTTTACACATCTGATCAGGCCAGCTACACTCTTAATGACATTTAAGCCATAGGTAATTTATTTTCAATTCAATATTCAATATTCAGGGTCAGTGTCTTTTTGGCTACCAAAGCGTGAATACAGAGTGTTAGCTTTATTCAGGCTGAATTTTCAACACGGCTTTACTTTGTTCTATTCTCTTAATTATGGATGAAATTCTAATATTATGCTATGGTTAAAAGGATCCTGTGTAGAATGTGGATGATGAATTGATAAAGGTAGCATGTAATTATGAAATTATGGCTCTAGATTTGTGAGTAACAGGGCTAAATAGTATGGTGCGGATTTGTAATTAGAATATTTTTAACATAAGGGGGTTATGTGTTGCAAAACAGCCTGGTTTTGTGCAATGCTCTGGATTACATAAAAGACACTTCAGCCATTAATGAGAAGACTGGATTGCACAGAACATTGCATTTTTCTGTTATTTGGTTCACTGCAGCCGTTGAGATTCAGACTTTCACAGAATTGCATTTTCCAAAGCAATTGCATGCAAATTGAATTTACTGCTCTCGATTTTCACTGACCTTTCTCTCCTCGTGGAGCCATAAAGGTGGTGTATAAGGGAAAAGAGGTGTTTTTAGTTTTATTTAGTGTGTAGTGGGTGCTAGGCCTGGGCAAAATGAGGGTGAGATGGCTACAGTCTCACACTGGGAGCCTTTCATTCTGCTCGGACTGTTCTTTGCTTGTTTGCTTGTTAAGATAAAGATGTTTTGTTTTATTTGACTTTTTTTAAGTAGGGGTGGGTGGGAAAACTGTATTTTTTTTTTGTGGTATGATTTGATTTTATAATGAAGAAGATATTATTTTGTGCTCTTTTGAGGGCCCCAAAAAATGGAGCGGAGCTAACTGATAGATGTTCACCCCCAAGCTTTTGTCTCCTGTTTGGTGACAGAACATGATCTGTATGCCATCAGGAGTCTCGCATCTCCATTTACAGCTGTATTGTGTCTTTCACCTGAAAGACAGACAGACCACAGACATTGAAGCAGACGGGAATCCATCTGAAGCCACAGAGCGTTGATATTTGAGCAGGTGGTCTGTGTTTAATCGTAGGGAGAACCACAAAACACACATCATCCGCATTAGAGCCGAGGTCTTTAAAGAATTACATAATACAAATCTATTTATGGTGTATTGTGTGGGAACATGATGATACTGCTTTGACAGGCATTGTTAATATACAGTGTGGCTCCCAAAATTGTAGCATAACTCTTGTGTAGTTTTGGGACGAGACAAGGAGTACTTTTTCAAATGGTGGGATTGTTATCATCATATGTGGTGAACATCCGCTATCAAAACAAAAAAGAAAACTTTCTGAAGCCACTGGTGCAATCCACATTTTACTCTGTCACTCTACTGCTTCCACTGTCTGTAAACTCCAGTTGATTTGCATGTATTGTTGTCATTTTGAATAATTGTTTTGCTTCTGTGCTCTGTTATGTTTGTTGCTTTGGGCTTGTTTGTAACTGTAATATGGCAGAGATAAATGTAGGTTATTAAAGATGAAGTGTATAATTTCTGAGCCACTAGTGTTACCGAATAAAAATAATGACTGTTTTGAAACACTCCCCCTGTCTCCCATTGGTCAGACTGACAGATGGCCACGCCTCCAAACTCATGCCGTAGAGTGCAACAGTGGCCACTTTGTTTTTCAGTTGGGATTTTTAAAAAGTGTTCCTTAAAGAAAAATAAGCCATGAACCAAACCAACCAGCTACAAGGTTAATCACAACATTACAAAGTTTGATTTGAAGCAAAAAAGTATTGGAGAAAAAGACAAAGGTACAAGCCTGTGAACTTAACAATTTTAATGAAGGAAAGAATTACAATCCCATGGTGCATGGTAAATGATTTTTCTCCAGGTGCGTTCGGTTCCGATTGACAGGGTCCCTATGCAGTGCTCACTGCTCCCTACTCCCTAAGCACGGGATATCCATTGAAGTGAACTTCACTGACAATAATCGCTCATTTGGAATGCCCTTTAACGTAATTTTCCCTCTTCACTTCTTGTGAAGTTATGTATCGATGTTCCCTTATTCCCTATGCTGTTCGCAGTGCCCTTCAAACATTTCGGAAAGTTCGCTCCCTTTGGACTGGAATTTCACTTAAGATGGCGGAATAACCTATGAAGTCCACTTACTGGAATGCAGCATGGATGGAACGCACCTTCCGATTGTTTGAGATTCTCTGCAGAATCATGGGTAATGTAGTTTTTCACCAGGAACATGATTATTTAAAAAAAGCAGATGGCTTTAACAAAAGCATATACCATTGATAAACAACGTTGTAGTTCACAGTAGATCTGTCTTTAAGGGCTTATAAGTGACTGTTAAAAATCAAGTCCCCTATTGAGAAAGTGGATGAGATTTTTGCTTCGTAATATTTCTGATTTGGTCTATTGGTTGACCCATTTTTTTTATAGTAAAAAGTTGATTTTATTTTTTTTAGAATCATATTGATTTATTTTTATTAGTTTGTTGATTGAGTGCAACATAAGTTTCGATGCCTTTAATAATACACTTTTTCTTTTTTTAAATAATAATAGAACTATATGGTGAAAATATGGTTTATCTTCAAGAGTATGAAATTCTATGTAGAAGTGACTGTGTAATAAGTTGTGTAGGTTATTGCTAGCTTAGCAGGCTAATCATTTGGCTTGTTAACTGACAACACAAACTGTACTTTAGATATTTTTTATTGAAATATATTTTATCTTTATGACAGTGAGATTATTTAGCTGTTTTCCCTTTTGTTTGTGGTAAATAGCACAGCACAGGTCACCGTGTGACAGAATCATGCTGGACATGATACAACTGGACAAAAATGTGAAGGCGTTTTACATTGTATAAGGTGTGAGTAGTTTGGGACTTCATTTTTACAAGTGAAATTATTGAAAATTAACCTCATGTTCACATAATTGTGATACAAGAAAACTTAAATATTTAAAAAATGTGATTTAATATTTTCTATTAGGACCTATAGGACCAGGATGTGAATTAACAGGAATGACTTGACCCAGGTAAAATTCACATGCTGATTATTAAATTTACTCAGTTGCAAAACTCTCTCTAGCTTACCGCTGTTACTGTAGCACATTCAAAGAAATAGGACAGAGTTTAAAAATAGGTGCTCCCCAATTCCTCCCTATTTATAAGATGAAATGACACTGCAACTCTATTTTGAATCCACTTATTAGGTCCACTTTTCTGCTGTGAGTGTCTGATTTGCTCTAGTGTATTATGTCTTTTAAAGCCTGAGGGGTTTATTATTTCATTTTTAGGTTTTTTTTGTGGCCTGGCAAAACTAGACATAACACACCATCAATGAGAAAGAAAGGCTGCATTTTTATTTTGCTCGTCAGAAGTGTGGTTCTCCTGACACCAATAAAGCCTCAGGTTAAACAGGTGTTTTCAAAGCATATTTATGCCACTTTTTGCATTAAGACTGTGAATTAAGGCTGTGAAATCTCACATTAAGCCAGTCAACATTGTATAAACACATTTTCTATAGATAGAATAACATCTATTTAAAAAATAATAATAATTTTTGCCAGGTAAAATTTAAATAATTTGTTTTGGCTTAATATTACCTGCAGTGATTTACTCAAAAAACAACAAAATTTTTCTGATTTATAAACTTAGAGATACATTTTCAATTCAGTTTAAATGTATGTACCAATTTCACAAAGAAAGGTATCATTAATAAGTATTAGAGTATTTATTATACTTACTATCCAATGACAAGTTTGTGTGTTTTGAGGTTTTGCAGTTCTTAAGCTTGTTAAATGTAAATGCACTGCATTTTTGTGTGTGTGTGTGTTGGCATGTACTTAGATAGTGTTATGATTAATATAAATTATCTTCAGTGGCTCTGACTAAATGCTGCGGCCCACCTGGGAGGTAGTTGGTGGGTATAAGTTTTTTTTTAAATGTTGTTGTAGGTTAGTGGGAATGAGTTAAAGGAGGTATGTGTTTATTTTTTATTTGTATTAATGAATTACTTAATAGACATATCAAAGGCATCCGTGGCCCCCCCAGAGTGTAGTCTGATCATGAAATATTCACGTCCTGAATAATTTAGCTCTCGCTGTCAATGTTTGTGCTAACAGAGACCTCCAACAGACAGTGCATAACTGGCAGTGCAGGGTTGAGGCACTTCTTGTACTGGATGTGTGGAGGGACACAAGATTCATGAATAAAAACCAACGTCCCTCATTTATCGTTTTTGGAATGGTTGCATCTGCTTTGCTTTGCGTTTTGCTTTCTCTCTGAAATCTGTTTATGGAGACATGGAAAAAACGAACAAGTATCTTTTTAGCATATCAAAAAGAACAGAGCCATTTCAGTGTTTTCAATCTTTTCAACAAATAATAAACACATGAATAATGTACAGCGTTACAGCGTTAGCACATTCCAGTTGGGCATTGCATTTATCTTCAGTAGCAACAGCCATGATTAGAATCACTCTACATTCAATGAAAAGTGCATCTGCAGGCCTGCAGTTTTGTTGAAGATGAACATTTTCTTATTCAGACTACTGTAAATGCAATAAAGAGCCTAAAAATAAAGCATCCAACCATTAATTCTAAGGTGAGACTGTAACATTCTTATTCAACCCTCGTAGTGTAAATTTAGAACATAAGTATTCAACTTCAAATTCCACAATATGTAACTATATATATATATATATATATATATATATATATATATATATATTATATATATATATATATATATATATATATATATATATATATATATATATATATATGTATATAATAGTATATATATATATATATATATATATATATATGTGTGTATATATATATATAATATATATATTATATATATATATAATATATACAGTCTCTACATAATAGTATAAATTATATATATATATACACAGTCTTGTACATAAAGTAAATACTACGTCTTGCTGTATGTGTGTGTATTTTTTAAATAAAAAAGTAATTGATATATTTTGTTACGATTATATTTTTAGATATTGCTGTTTTACTGTAATTTTCATCAAATACATACAGCCTTTGTGAGCATAAGAGACTTCTTCAACAACACTTACATATCTTTGTCTTAAGTAATAAATTTATAATATTGTAACGATATTTTATATATATATATATATATATATATATATATAAATAATATATATATATAATATGTTGTACATAAATAGTTTAAGCATGCACTGATGACTTATACAACAACTAAGTTGAAAGCAATTTATGCTAAGTTCCCTTTGAAGAAAAGCTGCGTAATGCACTGTGAGTTGCTAGTTCAGATCAGGATGCTTGTTCATCTCCTCCAAGTGCCCTGAGGTTTTCTGAACGGAACAGTGTCTCCTCCTGGGTGTTGTAGAGCTGACTGAGGTGCACGTAATTAAAAGTGTACTGGACCCAGAATGGAGCTATCTGAACCTCATTAAGGTGTAATACTCTGAGGTTTTAATGCTGTCATAGCCCAGCATCACAAAGTTCAATTAGCTTGCCCTTCACACACAATTACCCAGATGTAGTGACCACCTTGACAGGACACGTCAACCTTAATAGGAAGCTGGATGCCTTAGAAGTTTTATGACAGTGTCCTAGAAGTCTAATGACTTGCCCTTGTCCTTATGGCCCAAAGTTTGTTTTTAAAGTTAGTTAGTTTAATAAAAAAGTTGTATCCCTTGGCAACTTACTAACAGCCTCCTTCATCAAGGTAAAGCTTGAAACATCTGCAGGAAACTACTATCAGTACTGAACACTCACTGTTGTAGTGGTCAGTGAGGTCACAGTAACAAAAGTTCCCACAATGTGATAATGGCATACAGTGTGAGAGACTGGCAGATAATGTGGGGTGAGATAATTCCTGAGTTCTGATTAACACTCTCCACTCTGTCCCACTGGACCTGCCATTTTCCAACCGTTTCTTTTTTACTGTGTTGCAGGGGAAAACACCTTAGCTGAATATGCCAGAGTAAACTGAAGAAAAATTCATTTATTTGTTCTTTATTACTGACTGCTTCAGGTTTTAACCGTTTTTTGTGAGAAATAATTAGTTTTCATTTCTCAGTTTTATTTATTAAACAAATAGTTTGAGTGCTGACTTGGTTGGAGGGGGGAGGTGGGGGTCAATACGCAAATCAGGTAAATTTGCATAAACAGCAAGATGATGAAAGTAGTTAATTACCTGTAAATGTTTACAGTTTTAAGTGATTTTGATTTATATTTGTATTGTATTTTGTATCGGTCATTACTGATAGGTGTAATACTCAGCCTTACTAAATATTGTGAAAACGTTAAGATTGACTTTCTTAAACTTGTTAAAATAGTTCAGTTGATTTTCTTGAACAGTTTAGAGTTTTTTTGCTATATTTTGCATTCTTTATTTTTTAGGTAACGTTTTGAGTTGTTTGTTATGATATGAATTATTTAACTTGACTTTCTGAAGCACTTTTCACTGAAATAGGCAATTGCAAATGAAATGGAGCACTTGACTAAAGTCATAAACATGAAAATGAGCCTTCTGCCTAAAGTAAGCCCTGGATATTATTGAAGGCAACATTTAATTTATTTGACGCAGGGATATGGTGACACTTAATTTCTTTCCTCCATGTCTGCAAAATACAGCTTGGCCTGCAGGAAGTTTGATGAGAGTAAAATCAAAGTGGGCAGTTTAATCGCGTACAGGGGGTATTTATCTGTCTTGTGCCTTCACGTCCCCTACACGCAAACCAGTGTCAGCAACATTCATAATTCATTAACTTACAACTGCCATTTATCTCTGTGCAACTTCCATTTGGCTGCCTCCTGGGGTAATTCTGAGCATTGTGTTGCAGACACAGTTTAGTTTTATTTGAGAAGCTTTGTCATCTATCCCCCATCTGAAACATCTTAGATTGACTGATGTAATATCATGTAAATAATTCAGTTTCAGCGCATTAGCTAACAGATTAATCAAACTTTGTGAGTGTGTTGGAGTCAGTTTGTTGATTTCTTAGCTAACAGATTAATCAAACTTTGTGAGTGTGTTGGAGTCAGTATGTTGATTTCACTATATATACAATATATATATATATATATATATATATATATATATATATATATTCAGCAAGGACGCATAAAAACTGGCAGTAAAGTCAGTAAACCCTGAAAAACAGTTGTTGTTGTTTTGACTTGTTTTTTATTAAGTCATTTGACTTGTTTTTTATTTTTTTGTTGTTTTTTTTAGCATGTTAGAATGATTTTTGAAGGATCATGTGACACTGTAGACTGAAGTATTCATTTGAAATTTAGCTTTGCATCACAGGAATGAATTACATTTTAAAATATATGAAAATAGAAGTTTAAAATTGTAATATATTACAACCATTTTACAGTTTTAGATCAAATAAATGCAGCATTATTGGGCCTTAAAGTCTTTCAAAAACATAAAAAAAATTCTTATTGACCCCCAACTTTTGAAACTTACTTCCTCAGACAGACACTCAATGCATATTTTGTTAAATTTGCCATGGTTTCCCTCAAGAATTTCAAAAATGTTTTATTATTTAGTTCCTGACAGTTTGCTACATAAGAACAACTACTACTACAAGTATGTGAGTTTAAATGCTTGATGAATTGAACAACTGCTGTAAAAACATCTTCGAGTGATATTAACCACAGGTCTTATTTTATTCATAAATCAAAAAATCTAAAGAGCCACATGAAAAACCTCAGATGGAGCTCATGACTCAAAATGTAAATTCAACTACAACCTGAACAGCTCTATGACCTCCATTCCCCTTGGCCTTCATTATACCACTGGAATATGACAGCTCTTGCTGGGTTTGCATGGAAATTTGAGAGGTTTGGTGACCAGATATATTAATTTGGACAAGCCAGAATCCAGTGCCCTGACAAATACTGCAGCAAAAATATGTGCACTTAGATCTCTCTTATTAAAGAATCTAAACTTCTGTTCTCCCACAAATATGCACAGAATAACAAAATGAAGACTCAGAGGCATTGGGTGTTCCCTCCTTAAATATCACAGGAAATGACTCTCATTCTTTGTGGTATTATCAGGATGCAGTTGCAGAGTGATTTGGACGGTCTCACATATGGAGTTTGGGATTAATTGGGGTGGGTTGGTGGGCTATAAATTCAGAGGTTGTGTGGGGTTGGGTGTGAGCGTCACGCTTCATTTCCTCATTAATTCAATTCAAGTTTATTTGTATAGCACTTTTTACGATACAAATCATTACAAAGCAACTTTACAGAAAATTATGTTTCTACAATATTTAGTAGTAGCTTATCAGTTTATGTACATATGGCAGAAATGTAAAGAAAAATCAATTAAAGACGTAAACAAACAGACGATGAACACTAACAGCAATTTTCATATGATGCAATCAAACTTTGGTAGTTCTGTATGTTGTTTCAGGGTTGGCATTAACTCTTCTCAGGTGTTCTGGATCCAGACTGAAGCTTGTGTATCCCGTGGCAAAAACAGAGAAACAAATAGAGACATAATTAGCATAGCTGCTGTTCCAACCAAGCAAAATTAATGTTTAACCCAAGCTAAAGAATAATAATGCACATTCTGATCAGATATAACTGCAGTACATGATTATGAGATGCATTATTTGAATGATTGGCTAAAGAGATGTGTCTTTAATCTAAATTTAAACAGAGAGATTGTGTCTGAACCCCAAACATTATCAGGAAGGCTATTCCAGAGTTTGGGAGCCAAATGCGAAAAAGCTCTACCTTCTTTAGTGGACTTTGCTATCATAGGTACTACCAAAAGTCAAGAGTTTTGTGACTTTAGGGAGTGTGATGGATTATAGTGTGGCAGGAGACAAGTTAGGTACGCAGGAGCTAAACCATCAAGGGCCTTGTAGTTAAGTCATAATATTTTGTAACTGATACGGAACTTAATAGGTAGCCAGTGCAGAGACTGTAAAATTGGGGCAATATGATCATATTTTCTTGACCTGGTAAGAACTCTAGCAGCTGCATTTTGGACTACCTGTAGCTTGTTTATTGAAGATAAAGGACAACTACCTAGCAGAGCATTAAAATAGTCAAGTCTATTTATATTTTGACCTCACTATTCGGAGAACAGACACAGTCTTTATAGATTGGACAGTGCAAGTACTTCTGTCATTTAAGTGGGTAGAACAAAAGCCATCATAGCAGTTATTTGAGAATTGGCTTACTAGTCATATGGTGCCTAGAATCCTGGAGATGTTGTTGGACAGAAGTTCCTCTCCGACTCTGCTGGGGTGCAGGCCATCAGCACGAAAAAGAGTAGGACGCTTCCAGAAAAGATTCCATTTATTAACAAAGAGCAGTTTCTGTTCTGTTCATGACGATAACCATTAATTTAAAGCAAAAAGTCTACTGAACCTTTCGTGTCCTCGTCGATACGTGGGAAGCCGTCCTGACGCGATAATCGTCATTGCGGGCGATGTGCTGCGCACCGTCTCGATCATGCTCCTGAAGTCCCTCTTTAGTGTCTCCATCTGCCGATGCGTGGTGTCGTTAACCCTGTCATGAAGCACGACTGCTCTGGGGCTCTCATCTCCCTTCAGGATCGCAAGGATCTGCACAGAAACATCGTTAACACAAGCATCAGGGAAACAGTGAGTGTGCACTTTACCTTCGACTAACGAAGCACAGAAGACGTGCCGGATGATGGAGTCTCCAACGATCACAGCGTCGTGTTCCGTGTCACACCTGCACTCAAAGGTAGACATACATCTACCATTAAAGCAAGTAACAGTGAGTAAAACAAAATTGTAATGTGTGTGAATAGAGTATTAGCAATGTAAACGAGATGAGCGGCAACCACGCTGGTGATGCTAACGGGCTATAAGCTAATAGCAGACTGTGGAAACCTAAATAAAACTAGTGATAACAAGGCTCTCTGATTGTTTTTGTTGTAGAATACGATAGAGGATATATTCACACGTTATAGAAATGAAAATTATGGTGAATAAATAAAGAATTAACATGATGGAGCTCAAACTCAAAACACATGGTAGCAACAAGGAGAGAGCCGTTGCGTCAATGGTTCCCTAAAGTGCTGACCCTTCATTTTATCACACCTGCCTGTATTTATAGCCACCTCTTTCCATTAAAATGTAGGGACATCAGAGGATGGCCATACTAGATTAGTCACATGACGGAGTTTTCCCTTCATATTTCTCTTTTGTCTGAGATGGAGAGAGTGTTGAATCAGGTCAGACCTATCTGTCATAGTCATAATCACATGAATCATAAATGCTAATGAAGATGTATGTCAGTGTGTGAATGAAGGTTCATTAATGTGATTAAGCGGGAGCGTACACAGACAGGCGTGTGTGTTGTGTTTATTTGAACCAGCCATTTGTCTTCAAGCCTTCGCTTTCATTCGTGGCCGTTTACAGATATGTCTTTGTTGGTGTTTCCCATGATTTCATCATCAAAAGGGCAATACTTTCTTTGGTCTTTTTTATCTGGCAACAAGAGGCAAAGATATTTTCAAGTCATTTGATACCTGGATTATGGAAACCATCATGCTTTGAAGTGGCTGTTGTGTAAATGTGCCATTTAAAGCTAAAGGGATATTCATGACTGTAAGTGGAAAATGTTTTGTGGTCGTGATATTGAAGATTTTCTTGTGCTGATTTATCGTTTTGCTAAAAAAAAAAAAAAAAAACATTCAGGTTGTGCTGTGGTCTTTTTTTGAATGCAGATAATAAATTTTTTAACAGCCACAACCTTGCAATACCTGGTTTACCAGTAATGGTATATTTGAACAGCCCATGGAAACTTGCATTCACCTTGAGAAATCAAAGAATTCCTGTATGACAATAGAGAAATGCACTTGTCGCATGTTTCCGATTAAAGATGAAAATCATAAGGAATTGCTGCCATGATTCTGTTTCTTCTCATTTATTGATGATTTGATTAAGGATTCTTGGATTCTTTTAGCACTTGAAGAATAACATGATACCATGATTCATTGACAGTCTTATTAATTTAGTCAGTGAGTGAGTCATAAGACCGATTCAAACTGATAACTCATCAGTTTAAGACAGATTTTTAAGTTTTTTTTATTTTTTTTTTTTTTAAGAAAGTTTTTTTTATTAGAGTCATGTGTTAGATTAAATATTCCTCATATTCAGATTGCAAGTTCCAAAGTAAATAAAATTTTTATCTTATTTTTATTTTGTTAATGATTTTTTTATATTCTATAACAAAAATGTAAATTTTTTTTGTTTTTTATTGAATTTATTTTTATTTTTTTTAAAGTTAATGGGTATTTTTTTTTTTTTTATTTTTTTTTTTAGCGGTAAATGTCTGTCCCTGTTTTCAAACGGGAGCGGCAGTTAATACACAGAGCCGTATTCAATAGCTACGCTTCGAATGCGATTAACTCTTATGAACAGAATATTGCGTAGCTTGTCAGTGAACTACGGCTCTGTGTTTAACTGCCGCGCTCCGTTTGAAAACAGGTGACAGACATTTACCGCTTTTCACGGGAACCGGCTTTTATTGATGAGACACGCATGCAAATGCATGCGATTGCCGTATCCATGCATATAGTCTTTTATTAAAGCATGAATATTTTTATTTGATTCTAAAACAGCTTTTATGCATCATTTCCTTTATAATAAAACATGAATCATGAATAATTTTTAATACAGCCTGTTACCAGTTTTAATGCTTTCAACATGGTCTTATTAAAATATTACAAATATTTAAATTATTTTATTTAGTTTTATTGTATTTTAGTTAATTTTTAATGCTTTTTTTGCATCATTGCATCATTAATCATAATTTGAAGCCTGCAGAGAGCCTCATGAAAGCAATTTGACTATGTAAAGACACCAAATGGTTTCATTCCAGTATGTTTCTGTTGTTTTTAATAAATATAAGAGAACTGGTTGAACATTCTATAGTTAGAGTAATATTTTTACTGCTACATTTCCTAGCCAGTTTGAAAGTAGGCCTTCAGTATCTGCTGCACGGAGAATCCGATTCATTAATTCTACATGGGGAAGGGATATGAAACATCAGTGTGAAGTGTGAAGTCATTAAGGTGCTCAGACTGAATACCTGCTCCATCTGTCATCCATGTGATCTCGAATGCAGGGAGAGATTGAGCAGATACAAATAGAGATAACTAGATTTCTCCTCTAATCTAGAACAGCGGGCGGACATCAGAATGTCCAAATGCGCCTGTTGTTTTCCTCAGGCATTGATCTTCCCCCGAAGAATTTTTCCCGGCTGGAGCTTTAGAAAGGGAGGCGTGCTTGTAAACACAGAGCTGAATTCAAGCGATTCCCACCAGCTTTCCATCTGCAGATTGTTTGGTGATGTGCTGTTGGTTATGCGGGCCACGCTTCGAGAGCAGTCTCTGGTAATAAAAGTCCTATTGAAAGGCTGTGAAACCAGGGCGAAGCTGACCTCTCACCCAAAGTGATAAATGAAGGCTGGAGCACTCAGCATGCTGGCTGGACGATCCGTGTCCGCACAGCCTCAGACGCCACAGACGAGGCCATCTCTTGTCCTGTTGTTCTTCATTATATAAGCTCTACATCCTGAGCTCTGCTCTGCATCAATAAACAGCACACTGGACCGTATTAATCTTGCAACCGTATTTATTATCAGATGCCATTTAAGAGTCTAGACGGGCTGAATATAAACTCTATATTCTCTGAAGACATTATACGGTTTGTAGTTTGATAATAAACATATTTTTGAAATTTTTTTTTTTCTTTTTTATGACAAAGGTGAAGTTATTTAAGTTTAATGATACATCAATTAAATCATTTATTCTCTCTGCAGAACCCGTTTTTAGTGTAATCATTTCCTGTGAGATAGTCTTTCTGTATGATGAATCATCTGTAGCCGCAGTGCATTATTTCTATCATACGTTTCTCCCTATGGACATTGTCCAATTGTGGCTTTCTCTAACAGTCAGCTAATATTCACTGCTTTTCTCATTACACATCACAAAAATCTTGTAGAATCGCCTGTGTGGACATAAAATACTGTCAGTGTAAGTGTGTTGTTGGCTTGATTCTTTTCTTGCTCTGACAAAAAGGTGCCTGGCTCTCTTTTTTCTCCTCTGATAAAAGCTTAATTTGTTGTCCTGTGCACACAGTCAGCTATTTGCAAATGTATGTAATGCGCAAGAAGACCTCATTGTCATTAGTTACGGCTGAACTAGACATTTTTTATTCTGTCTGTTAATAAGCCTGCTCAAAGGGATTGGCTATAATGTTTGTGTTATGCAGGAAATGGTTATTGTGTTATGCAGTGATTATGCGTTGTCGGTGTATACAAAGATTGTTTAGTCAGCCAGTGCTTTATATAAAGATTTTATTTGAATATCCTGCTGTAATGATTCAGTTTCCCAATAAAAGATATTTGATTAGGTGGCCAGTGTTGTCTGAAGCACTTATTATTCTGTAGGTGTTTATATGTGCACTTTTACCATCCACAGTAAATCTAATATCCTTTCAATTTGTTTGCAGTATATACATTTGAAAGGGTTATACAGTGTTATTTTAGTTTTATTTGTATACTAGAGCATTTATTTTTGAATAAGCTTTTCTTTTTATGTTTTCAGTTTTCGTTTTAATTTTAGTTACTCTTAATGATTTTGTTGTATGCTTTTCTCAGGCAGGACCACAGTCCACAATCTTATCACAGCTCTTTGCAACCCAGGCTCAATGGAAATACGTGACTGTGCCTACATTTCTGCAAAACTATACATATACAGGTGCATCTCAATAAATTAGAATGTCGTGGAAAAGTTCATTTATTTCAGTAATTCAACTCAAATTGTGAAACTCGTGTATTAAATAAATTCAGTGCACACGGACTGAAGTAGTTTAAGTCTTTGGTTCTTTCAATTGTGATGATTTTGGCTCACATTTAACAAAAACCCACCAATTCACTATCTCAACAAATTAGAATATGGTGACATGCCAAGCAGCTAATCAACTCAAAACACCTGCAGAGATTTCCTGAGCCTTCAAAATGGTCTTTCAGTTTGGTTCACTAGGATACACAATCATGGGGAAGACTGCTGATCTGACAATTGTCCAGAAGACAATCATTGACACCCTTCACAAGAAGGGTAAGCCACAAACACTCAACTGATTCATTCAAAATCACTCATTCATTCACAAATGAGTGGTGTGCTGGATTCAGGATTTGTTAAGATTACCCTGCTTTCATTTAACACTGAGTGTTAAAAACACTAATAACTTAATTTAATTTGACAGCACAATTAAATAGAATCTTTAGCAAATTTAAATCAATTTAAGATTGTAGTGTTTGTTGTTGATTGCTTGATTTAGGCAAAATAATTTACAATTTTAGTTTATTGGTTGTCGGCCATAGCAAGACAGTAATTGTCAGCCAGAATGATAATGTACTTGTGAGTGTTTTGCTTTAATGCTAATGAAATGGGTTTTTATGCACTATACACCATGGTGCAATGAGCATTATTTTCTTCCTTTTCTCAGGCCCATCTGATTGGTGGGGTCATGGGATCGGCTCTCGAGGCTGATGAGGATTACGTTAGCTGTTCATTAAGCGCTCGCTCTGGCATCAGCCATGCTGGAACGTCCTCTAACACAGGTGTGAGACTCAGCTGAGCGCTCAACGTCTACAGTCTGATTCGCTCACTGAGACTCAGCGTGGCCCCCATTCTAATTACATTCCCTCGCTCTCTTCCTCTTTCATCCTGTCTTTTCCTCGAGCTCCAGCCCCTGCCCAGAGCTGCACGTCCCCGGCTCTGCTGATCAGTGCTAAATAGGCTGGGGCCCACAGGTGCAGGCTTGCTCTCTGTGCTATTTTTACCTGCTCTTTCATCCACAGTGGGAACAGTGAACAGAGACTGGAGCATCCAGATACGGCCGTGTGGATTTGGACAACACACATGCGTAAACAACCCCCTCACCTGTATAAGAATCTTACCTCATGCTTCTTATCCACACGGGTCTGGTCAGGTCTCAGCACACATTACTGCTGATTGTGTCTCTTTAGCTCTGTACCTTGGCAGGAAGTCAGACCTCCCAGAGAACGAGAGATAACACTGCTGGGGCCTTCCCTCTGGCTCCTGACAGCCGCTTAGATCACTTTGCTTAAGTGTGTGTGTTTGTGACAGTAGCGACTTTATAACGCAACTGTTATGCTTCTCATTGTGCTTGAGAGCCCCATGAATCAGTAAAGTGTACATCCATGTATTACAAACTGCATAAAGCAACATTTCATATCGCAGATGGCTCTATTAGGCCCAATATCCAAGAGCAGATAAGCCCTTCTTTATTATGATGAACGGCTAACATAAATTTGATCTAAGCATTGACAGCTGCGGTTTGTTATTTTTCTAAGCAGTGTATTAGCTTACCTGAGTCACCCTTCAGGGATCAATGGAGTTATCTTGAATTCGAATGGCTCTCTGTGGTGGATATTGCCTTGGTTTGAGCTTTTATGAATGTTGTTACTTTTCAGACTTGTACAGCTCTTTCATTCCTCTTAGTCACTGATGAACATTTGGCATTTGGTATGATTCATCAGCAACAAAACAAAAAAATATATTTTTTATGGTTATAGGCTTTTTGAAAATTTTTTTTTTTTGTTGTTTTTTAAGGATTTTTAGGATATATTTTTTTGACAACATTGACGTGTGAGTGAAATGAAAAGGCCCCTGTGATTTATCCTTGAAATTTGTACACATTTTCCAGGGATATGGAAAACTATTAACAAATAACCAATATATATATTTATTTATTTTTAATATACTGCCAACAATTTTGTGTCACTAGGATTGTAGACAGACATGGAGTTGCACTTTTAATTAAACAGAGCTGAGTGGTCACTCAACATACTGATTATTCATATGAAGCGCATTCCAGTTTTTATCTTTCAGTGTCTTTATTGTCACTTTTGACACTGAAGCTTCAGTGTTAACTTTTTACAAATTTAATGCATCCTTGCTGGATAAAAGTATTAATTTCGTTAATAATAAAAAAAAAAATTCTGACTCCAAAATTTTGATCGTGAGCATTAGCACATTAATATCAGGGCACAAAGGTTCAAATTCAAACCTATGCTTTCCATTTGAACAATATAGTATCTGATGCATATGCTCTAACTGCTAAGCCACAGTTGTTTGTTTTACTTAGCTGTTTATTTCAAGCTGTCACAATAAATGCATCAGGCTAAAACCAATGTTAGCATTCAAAGCATAGATCATTCAGGGAGTCCCTGTGCAGTCCTATTGAATCCCAATGAGCAGAGGAGATTCTACTACTTTTGCTACATTTGATAATGTACCATCGATCCCAGGCCTTTCTCTAACAAATAAGAGTTGAGAATAGTGGCTTTTTTGTGACCCACCCTCTGTATTCCAATCCTGTAGTAAGCTTTGCTTTATATCGGAAAGTAATTATTCTCTCTTTGTGGTAAATTGCAGTTAAGAAGCAATGATTTAAAAGTGCATTAAGGATTCTCAGGCTGACTCGGCTGATAAACGCTGTCTCCGATGGTTCCTTCTGCTCTCCCCTTACAGGCATTTGTCATCCCGCTGTGCAGGTACCTTCCTCTCCTGCCTAATGATCCCTTTGCAGGAGCGTTTTTCTCTGACACATCTATAGCTGTCAGGGATTCGGGGAAAGCACTCCTCCCGGTCCCATGTTCTGAGAGTACTCAGAGTAAGCAAAAGCACCAGCCGATACATTTTTCTACAGCACAATAGTGAGTGGCGGGGTGCTGTCAGGAAGTTCTTTGTGATGTATTGTGAATGTGAGCTAAGAATGTGTGCTCGTTTGTAGATGTTCAGAGATTACCGCATGTCTTGTCCTCTCAGCATTTTGCTGATTGTTGTAGTGATGCTGCTTTTTTTTCATCCCGGCTCATCAGACACTGCGGTCTGCATTCAGGTTTCTCTGTGGGGGATATGGCAAACCAACACTTCACAATGCCCTCAGTCTTATAGTGCAGTGATACTAGGGTGGGAATATGCATGCACAAATAATATCAATTCAAAATGCTAACATTTACAATCTGCTTAAGTTTCCTGAAAATAATATCATTTTATGTTGGTTAAATTTTTTTTTTATTTAAATTTGCTGTTTAGAGTAAAGTGTGAGTTTTTCTTTTGGTTTAAATAATGGTTATGCTTGTGCTTCTGATTTCAAAGCCTTTAAGAGTGCAGAATGTACTCTATATTGGAAAGTAGTGAATAGTGATGTGACATACAGCCAAGTATGGTGACCCATACTCTGAATTCGTGCTCTGCATTTAACCCATCCAAAGTGCACACACTCAGCAGTGAACACATACACACCGTGAACACACACCCGGAGCAGTGGGCAGCCATTTATGTGCCTGTACTGTGCATAGGTATCAATAGAAGTGAGTGGAACACAAAGTCTTAAAAAAAATCGCAAAGCTCATAAAGATCATTAGAGCTGTTTATTATTGCTGTCGAGTTCTGCATGTTTTTGTGTTATATTGTTGTACATGTCCTTGCCCTGTCGACAAACAGTTGGCAAGCAGCTTGTTTGAGTTCATCGAAGGCTTCGTAACCAGTCTGGTCTAATTGGTGGTGTATTTCTCACTGATTGGTGGCCACCAGCCAAACTTCAATCATGATTTCTACTCACAACATATTGAAACTTCACTGAAATGACTCTGGTGTGAGTTCATAATGAGTTGAAGAATAATATTTCCATTGTGAGCCACAGCTTTAAAAACACTAGTACTTCTTGTACTTCTCAACAGAGACTTGCAAACGAGAGCTGAAGTACGAAGAGTAAGAGGCTGCAGGTATGAGCCGTACCTATCCTCTCTATGATGTGTGCAGTGAGAAACCTGACGCTTGCCTGGGTTGAGGCAGATGAAAGTGAGATGGTGCAAGAAAACCAACCTTCAAAGGGCTCCATGTGGAACTCTCGGGGCTCTTTGAAAAGCTGTCCCTAAAAGGGTGAGAGTAGTCCTGTCTCCTCCAAAGAAAGTTTGCAGAAGTGGAACACTGTGTTAAATTTCATCAAAGGGCTTGGGCTGAAAAGCTTGTATGGCCCGGGGTGTGTTCTTTCCGGTCCAACTTTTGATGGTTTTGTCACCCATGCATCTAGACAAACTGGAAGGCAGGGAAAAATAAACCCAACGGAATTGGTTTTGATGCCTTTCTGAACCAGTGGACACTGGGCCAAACTATCACTTTGTCACGCTTTTTCAGAGTCACAGCACTAGTGCTGAGTTTGGACTTCTGGATGCAATAAATTCACATTTGTACCAACACAAGATGTCAAAAGAGTGACTCCAACCATCATTAAACTTTTATACTTTGCTCCCAAAATGTCAAAGTGATGGATTGCTGCAGCCCATCCTAAGGGCTCAATTGCAATCAGCCTGATAGTAGCTTCCGTTTTAACACTGAAGCTTCAGAAATGAATTAGAATCTCAGAATTGACACATTGATCCATATTATTTGCTGTCTAATTGGCTCCTTATCGACCCATGTTGTTAAACCTTGCATATTTTCAGCTGTCAGCAGCCATCATTTTGAGAGTGAATTTTGAGCAGCGTCAGAATTGGTGGTCAAGAGGTAGTCATGTTTTGCAAATCTGCTGGATATTTATCTGTCAGTAGGAGCGGTTGTGTGGCTGCGTTTAATCGTGCCATCTCAATGTCTTGTCTGTTTTCTTCCATCAGCCACAGCAATACTGTTTTATCTGTTCTTCTGCTCCTCTTTCAGAATGTCTGAGACTTGGCCGTTTTAATTAGCTGAATAATAATACCATGAGGCAATGAAAATGCTCGTACGCCTTGACTGTGAGACCCTGTTCTTTTTTCCAACACACAGTAAATAGTGAGACATCATTGCTTAAATGAATTGAAATGGGATTGGGTTTTTGCAGCATAAATACAGGCTTTGTGTGTCTAATGGCACTTCTCCAGACTATGATTATCATATCTGTTCCAACGAATGGGGCCAAGATATCTCATACTTCACAGCTTGCAAACAGAGGATGCCTCACAGACATGAAGTAACGTGAATTTTTGTGATGTTCATTTTTGTGTATGTGTATACAATGACCATGTTTATCTGTTTGGGTTTTCTGGACATAGGGGAGAGATAAGGAAGCACAGCAACTCACTAAACGAGCACTGTTTTTTTGTGTGTTTACATGCACACTCAATGGAGTTACGTTTGTTGTTGGAGTTGAGTTACACAATCTTATGTATAATAAAATTCCAAGTGGGCCGCCAAAGATATTTTGAAAAATGCGCCAGTGGTTGATTCATTTTTATTTTTTGTTCAGATAAATTCACTGGTGTCCAATCTTGTTTTGGACCCCACTGACTTTCATTGTATGGACTGAAACAGTCTTTTGTGTGTCTTTTTACAGTGTGGCTGTATTTGCCAGAACTTTACCGTAAAAAAAAAAATATATATATGGTAGTCATGTTTTACGAATTTAAAAATGAGTTTATATATGTATTTCATTAACTGAAATATTAATGTTAGTACTCCAGATTACTTTGTTTTTACCTTTATAATATTAACAACAACCATACTAAAAGCACAGGTGGTAAAGAAAAAGCCAAATGTTAAATCAAAGTTTGCACAAAGAAGATACACACAAAAAACACCATCATAGTAATACATGGTACTAAAATAATGAAATGATTATTAATTTAACAACATAAGATGTAATGTAAAATAAAAAACGAAGAAGAAAAACTCAAGGGAATAGTTATTTCAGTCAAAGTAAAAAAAAAAAAAAAAACTGTACCACAATTTTGTCTGGACATTCAATTTTATTATTATTATTTTTTTACTTTATAAAATTATCTCTTTTCTTTTTCGCTTCCAAAAATTATGTACATTTAACCATCTTTTACTGTAAATTTACCATTTGATGTATTACTAGATCAAGTTTTTCACTCTATAGAGAAAGATAAATTGGTGTTAGTCAACATTTTTACAGACTTTTACTTTTTAAACTATGTAATTTAACTATACAATGGAGTAGCATCCATTGTTTTAGACATTTTGTGTTTGTCTACCTTTCTTTCAGGGCAATATTCATTATATTTTAAGAGCTTGGTTTTGTTTGGCTGCAGTACACAAAAAACAGCCAACCATGTTAAAATGGGTTTAAAGTCTAAGCTAAATCATCAGCAGTCAAATGAATGGCCATTGGCTAACCAGTAATCCTAATGGGTCTTCCTTGTTCTTCAAGTCATTGAGTTAGGATGACCGAGCAAATATTACATTGAGTGACTTAATATTCATGAGCCAGACTGTTAAGGTTTATAATGTGTCCCTCCACATTTTACAGATCATTCCTACGCCCTTGGCTGTAAGAGAATGATTTAACAAGTTAGGATTTGTGCCGGGTTCTGTTGACTTTGGAAACAGACAGATGAAATGAGTCTTGATACTTTCTTGTGAAAGCTCAAGAAAGATTCTCTTTGTGTACTCTGACTTTTACTTAATCATCTCTTGACTCATCCCCAGAGAACATGCCCACTGGCCACTGTTGCCTTACCCAGTTACAGAGGAGCTAAAGCGGGGCATTGCTCATTAGCCTGAGCACCACTGGCTGTAATTAAATTTAGCCTTAGAACAATGCTTATTCTTCCATGCTGTATTATTTTATCATTTGACTAATCATTAAGTAAGCTTAATAAAGTATCTTTTGTCTGGAGTTATGAGAGGAGATGGTCTTTGTGGCTAGGAATGGGTGGTTTCAGTCTGGATTTCTGTAAATAGTCTGGGGGCATCTTTATGCAGCACGGAATATTCATTCAAAAATTATGCATTTTAAAGGAATGATTCGCCCCAAAAATTGTTCATTATTTCCTTACCCTCAGGCTGTTATTTTTAAAATGGAATGCTAAAATTTCTGAAAATTGAATTTGAATTTTAAAATGAACTGAAGTCATGGCATGGCACTATGTGCTTTATTATTATTATTATTATTATTATTATTATTATATTGGTTTTCATTGAGCGTTGTATGGAAAAGACCTGAAAATATTAAATATTTCTTATTTAAGAATGAATTGAAATCAGAACCAGTGAAATTGAACAATATTTTATTTTATTTTATTTTATTTTATTTTATTTTATTTTATTTTATTTTATTTTATTTTATTTTATTTTATTTTATTTTATTTTATTGTGGTATGGAATTTTTTTTTCTAATTTAAAAAAGAATTGAAATCAGTGACATGGCTCAATATTTTTATTTGATTTTATTTTAATGTTGTGGTATGGAAAACAACTAGAAAATTCTTACATTTTTTGCTAATTCAATAATTAACTTTATTATTTCTTTATTTATTTTAGATTTTAACAGTATTATATGGAAAACTTTTTAAAAATTGTTTACTTTTCTAATTTAAGAAATCAGAACCAGTGACATGGATTTATATAATAGTATTATTTATTTATTTATTTAATTAATTTTGTGGGATATAATTTTTTTTTAACTGGTTTTAATATTGTCGAATGGAAAACATCTTAAAAATTCTTGTTTTTTTAATTTAATAAATGAAATCAGACATGATCAGGACAAATTATTCTTTTATTTTTTTATTGTTTTATGCAATTGTATGAAAATAATCATAGGATTCTTCAATTCCTTCTTTTATGTCCCATGGAAAAAGTACCTGCATGCTTGGAACAGCATGAGGGTGAGTAAATAATGAATCATTTTCATTTTCGTGCGAATTTTCCCTTTAATTCTGAAGTGTAAAGATGCTTTAGGTGAGGCTGAATCACAGTTTGACCAGCAGGTCTAAAAGTGGTTTGGAGCTCAATGTGAAGCATTTTTATTTCACAGAAGTGAGGTATCAGACCCAAAAACCACTTATCCAGAAGTGTTTGAGCCAGCCTTATGAATATCAAATGAGGCTGATTAATGCTACAGTTAAATGGTGTGCAGTAGTGTCAGTTAATGCCATTGCCTTAAAGTGCAGCCTCATGAGTAATGATGTCACCACAGCAGCAGTGGCTTTTATGACTCCAGTGTTTGGAGGACTTGTTCTTTCCATTGCTTCTGCTTTCGCAGCACATGGCCAGCACTCTTCCTCTGTCTGTTTATTCTGCTGTTTATTCCAAGTACATGTGCTGCTTTCATGCTCTACTCACTCCGTTTTAGTTTCTTGTTTTTCCCTGGAGAAACAAATGCCTCCAGTTGTCTGTTGTGTTTTTAGAATTGATAAACAACCAAGTCATTGCGATTTCCAATCTCATCAGCTTAGGAATGGGTGGCCCGGGTGTGACCCAGTTTTTTGCTGCTGGCCTGTGTGCCTTCATATGAAATGACATACATTGTTATGATTTACATGAATCTGTTGGAGTTTCCAGTCTACTGAATTCATATATGTCTAAAATCAGTAATATAAAAAGCAATAGGAGCCCGGGGTGCAGCCACATCAAGCTTATTCTACCACAAGCTTAGACAGGAAGAAACTGCTGGACTGACATACAGTATATAGCAAGCAACCACAGTTTGTTTTGTTTTCACATTCTGTTACAGTGGTGTAAAAAAAACATTTAAATAATGAAGTAGCTGTCAATACATTAAACGGTCAGCAAACCCACCAGCGTGTAAGCGTTCAGCTGAGTCTGAGACTGCTCTTGGTGTAATTCTGACTCAGAATTATGTGTGAGTTTTACATTAATGTAAAAATAACATACTATGTGCATTGTAAACAAAAATGAATTACAAGCTTTTATATATGACAAATGGCCTTCACAGGGTAGCATCAGTATTCAACGTCTTCATAAAAGCTTTAGCCTCTGGCCTGCATTGTCTCCATGGCAAAGATCACATAACTATTCCATAAAAGCAATTGCTTGGTATTGATTGAGGTGATTTCAGTAGGAGAAGAAAGGTGAATTCAGAAGCCTCATTTATTCCTTTTGTGATTTACTGTTCTAAAATGGTTGAATATAAATGTTTGTGTCTACACAAAGCACAAGGAACAAACTTGACCTCTGCTCATTTTGCTCATTCTTAACCATCATTAATTGTTTTTTATTTTCCTGTTGGATGATTTTGTACCTTGAGACACATAATGGGTGGATTGTTTACTGCCCCTTTGGCATAAACTTTGTTGCTGTAGAAACTAGAAAACAAAGATTGTATTGACATACATTACATAGTCTTTCTTTATGTTTGCTTGGACCTTCTCACTCATGCACAGTGTGTGTGTGTGTGTGTGTGTGTGTGTGTATATATATATATATATATATATATATATATATATATATATATATATATATACATACACACACACACACACACACATTATATGTATATATATATAGATATAATATAATATATAATAATTAATAATAAATTATAATATATTTATGTATAGATATAAAAATAGATATAATGTTATTTTAGATGTTTGGCCTTCTGTGTTTGTTGCATTTTTTTATTCATTGGGTTTAGAAGTTAATGTGAAAGCTGCATCACCTTTAAAAAATATAAAGCAACACAATTGTTTGCAACATTGAAAATAAAAATAATTCTTACGTGAGCAGCAGATCAGTATATTAGAATAATTTCTGAAGGACCCTGTGACACTAAAGACTAGAGTAATGCTGCTGAAAATTCAGCTTTGCCAGCACAGAAATAAATTAAAAATTTTATTATTTTAAAAATGACATTTTAGACATTTTTAAAAAAAAATCTACATAAAAACATTACCATTTTAATTGCAATATTTTACAATATTACTGCATTTTTTTATCAAATAAATGCACAATAAATCTCACAAGGAACAGCTTTATCATCACGTTTTTTAATTTGAAAATATATTAAAACATATTTCACAATATTACTGCTTTTTTTTTTTTTTTTTTTTACGCAGTTGTGCTGCAGGCGTCCCGAGTTCGAATCCTGGTTCGAGGACTTCTCCTAATTCCACTCCCTTCTCTGTCTCCCACTTCTCTTCCTGTCTACTCTACAGTATCCTATCTTTACCTACAGTAAAAAGGTAAAATGGCAAAAATAAATCTTAAAGAGTATGTGTGTGTATATGTACAGTACAGTATATAGCTGTAAAATAATACTTGTTAGTGCTGCATAGGTAAACTAGTTTTTATCCTGTGCTTATCTGTGATCTGCTCTGAAACACGGGAGGAGGGTACGTGATGAGATTAGTCTGTACCATGTTTACCAGTTCTGATTCGTATCAGGCGTTGCTGTCTTGACTGAATTACAAACTCAAGTAAGTTCAAATACCCCCACTTACCATTAAGCAATAAATCCAGAATTAGCATCTAACTCATTCAGACTGCATCGGGTTGATTCATGTCTGGGAGGGATGCTGATTATTTGTGTGTCGAGGTCATCAGTAGGCCAAGGGGCTGCCCGCCGAATTACTTTGAAGCCGTTCTGGTTTACTCTGTTAATGATCTGTCATTTTAAATGGTCAACGCGTGAGAATTAATCTCACATGCCTCACCAGCAGCAATTCCCACTGAATCTTCACTGGCTATTGCCATTCACAGCATGGTGAGATTGCATTTATGTCTCCTAATGACTTGTGTGAGGTCTGGCAGTTTACAATGAAAGCAGAGGTGCATGAGATTAGCTCTTTATAGATTTGGTTTTGAGAAGATAAGGTAAGATAACATGTTTAAGGAGAATTTAATCCTAAATGACCAGGGCTGTGCTATTCTAAACCATGATGCATTTTTAATGCTTTAAATAGTTACTCTGAAAGTGGTCATTACCATTTAATCTAGTCTAGATGAACAGGAGGATTTTTATGTATTTTTTGTTGTTTGATTGGTTATTATTAAATTGTTATTTATAATTTGATTTAGTCTAGATGAAATCTTTCTAAATCACATTGTAAATACTGGTCTCACATGTTTGTTTTGTAGGTTGATTGTGCTGTGTTTTTGTTATGATTGTTTTTTATGTTGTGGTCCTTCTGTCTGAAGTCAAATTAATTCTCTGCAGATATTATACAGTATGTATGAGTGGACAGCTATACATTTTAGTTGATATATAACTTGTGATCATGTTTAAGTCAGCTTGTGATGTTTTTGGTTCAGGGATTAGAAATGGCTCAAGGAACAAAAACAACAAAATAGAAGAATTTACAAAAAATAATGTTATGTTGGAAGCTGTTAACCAGTATTTTGTTCGGATTATATTCATGAAAACAAATATATATTATTTTTTATTTTTTAACAGCAAACCTTTGTTTTAAACTAATGTATTTAGTTTTTAAATTATTTTATTTTGAGTTTATAATTTATTTTGGAATAACTTATTTAGAAAGGACATATTGAATTGAGAAAACATGTCATTCATAATGCTGTTCATTTGAACTTTCTATTTATTTTATTGTATTTGATCAAATAAATGCAGCCTTTGTGAACATTTTTTTTTTTAATTATATGGGGGGAAAACTTTGCAACCTATACAGTGTGTACAATATAAGCAGTTTATAATTTAGCAAACTTTCTGATGACACAAGAGTTGACACTGGCTTCATCCGAAATTTTAGGCAGCTTATTTAGCCTATTGTTTCAGACAGATTAAAAGTGGAAAAAGTTGGTAAAAAACAAAACAAAACAAAAAACATACATTTATACACAAACTGACCACCAACCACAGCTTTGAGTCACCATTTACATTTTTCAGATCAACTGAAGGATAGCGGGATATCATAACTTCAAAAATTTATCAAATGAAGGCATCTCAGTAGACAGGATGTGACACGATCTTTGTATTTGGATGTGTTTTGTTGCCTCCCTTACCTCTATGTCCTCCAGAGGCAGCATTTTCAGCCTCCGGCCACAGCCAAGATGACCACAACACAATGGTGTTATGTCTGTATACACACGGTATGAGACACACACTGCCAACCAGCTTTTATAAGCTCTGAGATCACCTGGATCTGTGTGTGATCAGTGGACCAGTCATTACTTATTTTACAATAAGTGTATTACAATTTATTTCCCATTGCTTTCCACAGGCCATGAAATCAAGCTTTTCCATCCCCATTAAACAAACCACTGCCTTCTGCAGTCATCTGCTCTCTAACAGCCAGCGCTGAGATAGCCCTTAGCATGACTTGTTGCACCATTTAATGCATCTGTGATCCTATTCCTCCTGACAGCTAACGACAGACACTTAGTTCCAGACCACATGTGGAGCTAGTCGCTCATGCAGAGCATTTCACTGTGCTCTAAACGATACAGTCTTTTTAGTAGCCCTGCGTTTGTCTTTTGATGATATTTTTTTTTTTTATGTTAATTTATGTTGTATTTATGATTTAGTTTTTTTTTTTGCCGGTCTTCAGATGAGTTCACCCCCTCAGCAATCACTAATGAACGTAGTACTAGTGACAGACACAAGCTGTATATACCTAATTGTTTTATTTGATAATCATTAGTAGTCATCCTGCTGCTTTATTGGCTGGATTATTTGTTTTATTGCTATCTGTAAATTACTTTTAAAGCAAAGGCAATAGTGCAGTTACCCACTTTTAATTAAGGTCCTTTTACTGTTTGTTTGGCCGATTCAGAAAATTGAATGCCTCCAGTCTCATTCTACTGAGAGAACTCAATATGAGATTATACAGGGCAATAAGGAGGATGGCCCCATAGTCTGCTGTGATGTATTGAACATTGTTCTTGAAAATATGAATACATTACATACAGTAGTCTTGGAAGTATCATTAAGAATGAGCTGAACATGATAAATAAATCACTGAATACCATTGTTTTCCACCAGCAGATACTAACCATAACCATGTGTTTATTTACAACAGTTCTAACAACATTAACAACATAAATTATTTCATATACACTAACATTCAATCGTTCATGGTCAGTAAGATCTTTAAATATTTTAAACAGTCTCTTTTGCTTACCAATGGTGCATTTATTTGATCAAAAATACAGTAATATTGTATATATATTAAAATGTCTAAATTGTCATATTTTTAATATAATACAAATTTTAATTTATTTCGGTGTAATCATTATTACTGTGGTCTTCAGTGTCACATGATCCTTCAGAAATCATTCTAATATCCTGATTTGCTGCTCATGAAACTTTTTTGATTATCAATGTTGAAAACAGTTGTTTAATATTTTCTGTGGAAATCATGATCATTTTTATCATCAAACACAAGTATTCTTTGATGAATAGAGAGTTCAAAAACATTTCTTTGAAATTTGTCTTTAAATTGATCAAAAGGGACAGTAATGCAAAAAAATAAAATTGAATAAATTTTCCAAAAATTATAAGGTTAGTGTGTGTGTGTGTGTGTGTGTGTGTGTGTGTGTGGGAAGCAATACGTTTTTTTTTTTTTTTTTCCTGAGTGTTCCACTCCAGACATGAGTTGAGAGTCCAGTTGTAGGACAGCATGGCCTTTATCTCAGTGGGATCCACTCAACAGGGGGTCTGCTCATACTTTAACATCTTACGCCTTGTGACATTTGTGTCTACTGCAATTTGCTAATTTATTTTCAGAGAAAAACAGAAAATAATCTTAAAATAATAAAATATGCAGCTATTAAATGCCAGCTGTTTTATTTATACTTTCCTATGATGTGATATTGCCACATTGTTATCCTCAAAACAGATTTTGTTTTTCTTGCATTCTTCATCTTAAAAGCTTTATAAGCTGTTGCTTAACCTGACAATGACATTGATGATAATAAGAAATGTTTCTTGAGCAGCAAATCAGCATATTAGAATGATTTCTGAAGGATCACTTGACACTGAAGACTGTGATTGTCAGAAAAAGGCCTATTTTTTGATGGTTTAGTTTTAGTATTTTTTTATTTATTAGAGAGTTATTTGTTGTATTATTTTAGAGTGTTTTTCACTAGATATTAAATATCTTAATAAAATTTATTCTCACAGTTGCATCTCATTCATTGGTAATTAGTTTTGTTTCATAAGAATATATAATAAATACAGTACAAATGTTAAAGTTAGGGTGTGAGTCAGAAGTATGTGAATGAGGTTATGAAGGCTGAAGAATTCCTCTAGGGACAGGGGGAGGGTCGAACTGACATTCGTGGCAGTTTAATTTGGTTAGTCAGTGTGAAAGCATCTGTGTGTGATAGTGATGGAGTCTGTGTATTAGAGCTCCGCATTTCTGTCAGAAACAATATGTCTTTGTTCAACTGAAAGTCACAACAAAAAGAACAGTGATAGTCTTCTCTAGTTCTGCAGCCTGGCCAAGACTTCAGCTTGATAACCAAGATACACAGAAATATAGAATATAAGATACTTACTAGCTGTACATGGAATTTGTTTTGAGCTGTGTTTATTCTTGATTATAGTTTATTCTTGATTATAAACTACTAAAGTTTGTTGTATTTTAGAATTTTGTATACATATTCAAGTGATAAGTTCTTGCTTAAAATCTATTAGAAATTAAATGATAATAATAAAGTAAGTTCATTGTCCACTCTCTACTGTGTTGTAGGAGTTACATACAGTCTGCAGAAGCTGTGGTGCAGAAAATAACAGATTTTTACAAGACAAGCATTTAACATTGTGTCAAGTACAGTACACACAGTCAGTAAATACAACACTATGCAGAGCTGAAGTGTCTTTAAATATCTATTGAAAATACTATACAAGCTGTGTGCTATATTGTGAGTTCTTGTTGATTTTATTTACTACTATAAATTTTATGCTGTTTTAATGCAAATTTATTACTGTGATGGATCAAAGATTTTAGCACAGAGTGCTGTATTGACCAATCAGAAGCCATGACCACATCTGTTGTATACAATTTCAAGCCTAGACTATAAACATATGCATATACCATAAAACATGCTTTAATGGCTAAATTAAACAGTGTGTGTGTGTGTGTGGCTTGTTTTAAAATTTCAATTTAGTTTTATTTACATTTACATTCTATTTAAATGTTGTCATTTAGCAGACGCTTTTATCCAAAGCGACTTACAAATGAGTACAATAGAAGCAATCAAAACCAACAAAAGAGTGTTGAGGAATTTGAATTATTTTTGTTTATTTTTATAGTTATGTTTCAGTTTGAATATTGTGTTTACAGCTTTTGTCCAAGCAATAATAAAAGGACACATTTAATTCATAATTTGTCTGAAATATTTTGTTTAAAAAAAATAAAAATAAATTGTGAATCAAATCGAATTGAATCATGAAATCAAAATCGAATCGTGAGTTGAGTGAATCGTTACCCTAATTCTCAGAAATCGCTTACTGTACTGTATCTTTAAAGGTAGAGTAGGTGATTTTAGAGAGGGTAGCAATAGCAAGCTAGCTTTGAAGCATAAGATCCCACCCTCCCTGCAAATCACTCTCCAAAGCCACACCTCCACCAAAACACATGAGTGCACACAGGCAGACCAGAAGCTAACCAGCGACACGATGACAGATGGCATTGTTGGAGGGTTAAATGCAACGGTAAGAAATTATTGCAGTACAAAGCACATAATATTGCAATAATAATGCCTTCCGTTCTCGCTCAGTCTGCAATACTGTAATGGAATGTGCTGATGACGTATCATGTCTACGGAAACTTGTATGCAAATATATAACTTCACAGGCAAGTAGGACAGCCTATGTCACAAAGTCACTACAAGGCAAGCTTGCAATGCCCTTAACTTATTTTTTTTTTAGTATTATTATTGGTTATTGGTAAACTGAGTCATTACATAATAATTTTACACACTGAACCTCTCTGAGCTTTCAAATGGTTCCAGTGATGTGTGGCTTCTACACTGACTTTTATCGAGACGAAAAACAGAAAACAGATGAATGGAAATAGTGGGTGATCATGGCTGCACCAACTGGTTGTTTAAAAAACCAACTTGTGGATAGCATTACAGCGCTAATCAGAGACATGGTGAAACTATTCTAAAACAGGAACAGGCGTGCTTTGGGAAGAGTGGGAAAGTTCTGTCAGTGGTTTTGTGCACATGTTGTGGTTCAGTCCAGTCTCAGATGAAAGTCAGTGGAGGTTTATAAACTGTGCAGCACATCTGTGTTTACCTCGACAGTTTCAAGTTTATAAATTGATATTTATTTTGCAGTTCATCTGTGTTTTTTCCTTTTTGAAGTTTCCTCTTAGAGGCTTGTTTTTGATTGGCTCATTGTCACCCGACAGTGCCTCCAATTTAATTATTGTGCAGCATCCATCCATTGAGTGTGTTTGAAAGTTTCATTAACATATCTAACTTGAAAGCTGATCTGATCCATATCCTGGGTTTCCGACGCGTGAGGGCGTATGGAGGCGGATTGTCACGCAGCGCGTCGCCCACCTCAGACAGTCAACAGACTGAGTAAAAAGGGGTGGCGATGCATTTCCCCTGGATCCTCACGGCACGCTGATGTGTTGATGATGATCTGTTATGTAAGCTGCCTTCGTGTCATTGTGCTTCCTGTCAGCTAGAGTTCTACCCTCATTCTTTCACCCGGGCTTCTCAAAGCATTGATCAGCGGCTTGTAATATTTCACCCTCTAAAATAATTTTTTTTTTTTTTTTAAAAAGACCGTCAGGAATGTCTCAGAAGCATTCAAGGCATGCAGGCTGCACTAGACTCTTTGAGTGAAATGAATGAATTCATCATGAAATGAAAAAGCAACAGTTTTTTGAGAGTGTGTCCTCTCAGAAATAACCACACTCCAGCAAAATACAAATTGATTTATTCTGCACATTATAATCATTTTTCCCTCATCCAAACCACTGAGGGTTTGGACTTGAAAGGTTCTCGAGGAAGCTCTTGCAGAAAGTGTCTTTGTGTTTCGTCAGATGGCCGCAGACACTCCTTTTTGTGTAGCTGTAATGTCTTTGGACGTATCATGTCCCCTCAAAAGTGGATTAAGCTTTACTAGTCTGACAGGTTTTCATCTTGTGATGGGTGTGTCATGTGGCAGCAGGCGTTCGGGAAACACAATGCTGTCTTTCTTCATCTACATGACCACAAGCATTTTATATCAGGCCTCACTGGGCCTCTCAGTTTACTAAACCACAGTCAGTTTGCATATCAGCTGGGTCTGCTTTAGGAAGGCATTCATCTTAGGTGACAAGAACAAACTGTATTACCTCATTCTGTGATGCTATCAGTTATGTTTTCATGGAATATGCAGTATACATGCAGCAGCTGAGAGAAAAACTTTATAAAGTTAAAAAAAGGCTCTGGTGTAGTGAAAAAAAAAAATGAATTATATAAAAGTAAAATAACATTTTTTGCATCATTACTCCAGTCATCAGTGTAAACACGATCCTTCAAAATCATTCTAATATGCTGATTTGCTGGTCAAGAATCATGTTTTATTATCAGTTAGGCTACTGTATTATCTATTTGAAATAAAAAAAATAATTGTCTTAACTGTAAGTTTTTACCAATTTAATGTGTACTTGCTTAAATAAAAGTATTAATTTCTTTAAAAAAAAAAAGTTTTACTCAAAAATGTTTAACTTGCCTATGAATTGCATAGATTTATTATGTTGATACAAAAACAATAAGACATGGCAATCTTTCTCAGAATGGTGTAATTAAAGTATCTACCAGGAGATACCTGCATGCTAGTCAGCCAAACCTTGACCTCTTGGGTGCAAGAGAAAAGTTCCAGAAAGCCTAAAGCTGCCCGATCCTGTTCTTGGAGAGCTGCCTTTCTGCAGTATTCAGTTCCAACACACCTGCCCGTAATTATCAAGTGTTCCTGAAGATCTTAATTAGCTGGTTCAGGTGTTTTTGATTACGGGAGGAGCTGAACTTTGCAGGAAGGTAGATCTGGGCAACCCTGGCATAAAGCCAAACAGCTGCAAAGAGGAATTCAATGTGAAATGGCTTAGTATGGTTCATAGCATATTTATTTAGCAACAGCTTTTTCCAAATAATATCATGAAATGAAATCACTACACTGTTCTTGTTTGCTTAGTTGACTGTAGGTCCCCTGCACCTATGGCTCTCATTGAACCTCCACTGCAGGGTCAATCATAATTGGCAGTCAAAAGCAAGTGCCCTTGATTTCTGAACTCTGTTGCAAGTGTAAATTGTTTTGTCAGCAGTGCTGTGACACTGTAACTGCACTGTATATCTGGACTAGCAACCCAGGAAGCAATTAGTAATTGTTTGTTTTGATTTTTTTTATGTTTTGAGTGTTCGTGCATAACACTCCAGACATGAGTTGAGAGGCCGAGGTAGGACAGCATGGCCTTATCTCAGTGGGATCCACTCGACAGGGGGTCTGCTCATACTTGCAACAGCTAATACCATGTGACATTTCTGCGTCTACTGCAATTTGCAAGATTTATCCCAGAAAAATAGGAAATTAGGTTCACATTGCTTAGCTGAATATCAGGATGCTGCTAATAAACTCCAACTGCTGGTTGTGTATTTAATACATTCTTGTGATGCATTCAAGTCATTTGTTTGGGATTTTAAAGCTTTTAAAAAAAAATTTAATCAGGTAGTCTGTCTTATAGAGACAAGCTTGGCCAATCAGATTTGAGAACCAGAACTAATTGTTGTACAGTACAGCTAAAGTTACATCATTTACATGAAATTTTAATTATATAAAGTTAGAATTTATTGCTTATAAGCTTTTGTTGGGTGGAGAATGTCTGTTATTTCTCTATGATACTTTTTACATCTTTAATTGTTCTTTGTTGTATGGTTTAACATTTTTTTACTGTGTACATTTTGCTGAAAAGCCTGTAATAGTTTAATCCCGCTGTGACTACTTACCCCACACAATATAAATGTGTGTCGCTGTATTATAGATTTTTGTAGCTGTGCTTGTATAGAAACAACATAATTATATAATATTCACTGGAGAAAAAAAAAATAAAACCGTGACAAACAGCCTTGTACTGAGAAACGCAAATGACCCTCTCTATCATGATTGTATTTGCTCTCATATAGCTGCTCATGGGTAATTCTGTTTACCATTCATCTCTATAGGATTCTCGTTCATAATAAGCTATATTATATCATATCTTCCCGGTTTCATACACAGTTAAACGCGAGGTGTAACAAATGGGTCACGGCTGTTCCTTGCAGGTCCACAGACGACCATAACATCGATAAATCCTATTATGGTTCATATTTCTGACTGTATAGAGACGCGGGAGTGCTGTCTGGTGATTAATGACCCTGCTAATATCGAGAACCTGACTGGAAGGAGAGCATAGCCGCTCACAGCCATCATTCTGGAGACTCTTTGCGCGTGTGTAGCCGGTGGGAGGAGCCGCTTTCCTGCGATTGTCTGTCTGCTCTGCGCTCGCGCTGCGCGCATTCCTCTAAAGTTGCGTTCTCGAGACATACTGCGTCGCGGAGGATTGCGCGTCGATACACTCACACTTGTTTCTGACATCAAGATTTCTTTTGGTTCCTTTCAAGATGACAGAAGAAAAGATTGTTCGACATTTAAAGCTGGTATGTGAGTATGTGGTCTCATATCACGCTGTGCTGTAGTTAGTTGCGCTTTGGACAGGATTTCAACTGAGAATGAAGGTTTCCTGAAGTAACCTAAAAGCGGAGAAGTTTTATTAAAACCAGGGCTGTGCTGCAAAACATACTGAGGTGCTTACCTAGACAGTGTTTTGGGGCATCGTAAGCGCTTGGAAATGCTGTCTAGGTAGTGGGCTCGCTAGGTATTGAGAAACAGTGCTGTAGAGTCGGTGTGTTTTACTTCTTCTTAACCTGCCTGTTCTCTTTTGCACCGTGTTTCGACGTTATTATTGGATGTGTCTGGATGAACGTGTGTTTGGAGATGCTGAATAACATTGTGTCGTAATTTTGATGTTGTGATGTTCTCCTGTAGACAGAGATAAATGGATGATTAGTGTCTCTCATAATCTGAACATTTGGGGGATTTGCGCATATCGCTACCATTGCGACGATACATGCATGTATCTTTTGTATTTCGCTGAATCACTGATCGTTTTATTTATTAAGGACTTAACATTAAAAGTACTGAAAATAATACAATGGCTTTTAATACATCTTGTCTTTTACTTGCAGACTAAGATCACATTGGAAACATTCTATTTTTTATTTTTTCATTTACTTAATTTCTTTTTCCAACTCTTTCGGAACCGTTTTTAAGATCAGATATGTGGTTCTTAACTTGGGGTCCAGGGCCCACTAGGGGGCCTCAGTAAACCTTCAAGGGGCCACAAAATGTTTTATATATATATATATTGCAATAATAAGGGTCAAAAAACAAATTCTATTTTTGTTTTAAATTATATTTGCATCTGATTTCTTTTTTCAGAGAAAGATTAGTTTAACACACACTAGCTAGTTCTCAATCAAAAATTGTTAGTGTATGTAAAACATTTTGTTTTATTGATTTTTTTTTTTTTTTGTTTTCTTTTTTGCTCTTCAATGATATTTACATGTTATGTTTCTTTTAACAATAGGTTAAAAGCTACCTAAGCAGAGTGAGAAGTGTTTAAGAAGATAATTGTAATCGGCATACTTTTTAATAAAATAATTTTTTATAAGTTCTATGGGGAAAAAAGCCCACCTGCTATGAACAAGTTGAGAACATGTTTTCAGTCTAAAAGAATGTTGTTAGTAGTTGTAGTGTGTTGTTTTTAGTAGCATTACTAACTAACGTTTGAGACTGTAGGAAACTCATGTTACTTCTTTTTCGGAGCATAAATCCATCAGAAGCGGTTTGGATCAGTTTTGATCTCAGGATTCCAGTTTAATTGTTTTCATACCTCAACTGGTTTTGATTTGTAAGTGATTGTTTACACTTCGTTTTACAATATAAAGTCTATTGTAAGTGTGGGTTTTTGTCAAGCTTTCATCAAAGGCTGTCAGAGTCCCTTAACAGAAAGCAGGTATTTGGGGGTTTGTTTGTTCCGCTGGCATGCAGAACACCCTGTAGGCAGACCCTGAGTTGAAGGTCATTAAAATGTCATTTAGCAGCTGTCAGTTTTAAAAGATTATGCGGCAGATTGATCTGATTTGTTGAAAGAGCACTACTGTTGGCAAACATAACTTACATGCTAAACCATTTAACATTTATGACTAGAATTCATAAAAGTGATCTTTAGTGGCATGTACACCGTGGCTGTCAGTCCCTTCATGTTCTTTCATACAGGCTTAGATTACTGCCAGCTAAAGTAGGGATGGTTAGCTCTTTAAAAAAACATGACTTTTATTCTACTGCGACTCTGAGCAAAACAAACTGAGTGTACACTTGTTTTGAAGGCACCTCTTTTTTTACACTTCTGTGGCTCATGACATGGCAGGTTCTCTCAGCTGAATTACACATGAATAAGAGCATAATTATTGCTGGGTAACAGAAGGCTGAAATGGGCTGAACTGTGTTTCTTTTTTGCACTCGCCATTGTTCATGCCCTAGAGACAAAAACAAGTATGATGGACTATTGTGTGGTCAAAGGGCAACCACAAAATGTCATTTTGTCATTTAATTCTATAATTGCGCCTACTGGAAAAAATACTTGACTCTAAACCTAAAAAGTAAACTGACTGCCTTTTTAGCTGGAAGTAAGCACTGTTGTTTTAATTGACCCATTTGTTGTTTTTGAAAGATGTCTCACCAAGGTGTCATTTATTTAATCCAAAATACAGTTTGAAATACTATAACATTTTTCAAAATCATTTATTATTATCAATGTTGACAAAGAAAAACAGTGATATACTTTTTTAGGGTTTCTTTGAAATTAATTTATAAAAAATTTCTATATCATAATGCACGTATTTACTGTCACTTTTGATCAGTTGAATGCATCCTTGCTGAATAAAGGTAATTTCTTAAAAAAAAAAAAATGTATACAAGTATTCTGACTATACATATCGCCCAGCCCTATTCATAACCATATAGTATGAGTAAATGATACATGTGCATTGTAACTATGCACTATACACTTGTTACTATGATTAAAATGCATTGCAATTCCTAAATCAGGGATGTGGCAGTTTTACCTCCCTTCGTTGAAAGCAGGCAGGTGTGGCTGTATTTTATAAGTTTTCATTGTTGTCAGCATTCCTTGAGGAACTCTGTTAGAACAACAATAAACAGAAACAATAACTTTTTCACAACGTTTAGAGCTCTGCACCCTTCCTGTCGGTAATAGTTAGAGCAATATTTTTAGTCTACTGTACATAAACCTTTTTGTCCAGTACTGTAGATGTTTATGCTTCTTCATCTCTCACCCCATTATATGTCCCTGATGATGAAATGATCTGTTGCATTCATTGTGGTCAGCTATACAGAGTTTCATGCACCGCTGTTGATTCTACTCTGCAAAAGAAATTATATTTCAGCTGCTTTGCTTGCAGGCTGAATTGAATGAGAGGAGATAAAAATGTGTTGCACAAAACTTGGGCAAGTCTTTTTTTTTTGGATTGTCTTCGCCGACAGCATGCAAAACCAAACACGCAAGCAGTGTCGTTTGATAATATATTAACTATATTATGGGAATTATTAGAGCAGCAGTAGCAAACACTTCAGCTACATCATACGGCCTCAAATTCAGCTCACATAGAGCTCTGTTGAGAGCCTCTAGAGGGGCCGGCTGGGGACTGCGTCTGGATTGGACTGGCTCTGAGAGAAGCGTGAAGGGTACATTTTGCACAGTCCCTAGCAGACGCCACGCTGATCGTGTCTGCTCACAGAGGGGACACGTAAATCTCAGTGCTTTGCGGTGTAAGGTCATTGTGTACCTAATGAAGGTGTTGCATATTGATCACATGCTCCCAGTCACATGTTTTATTCAGGTCGTGATGATCCTGTTCAAATCCTTGGTTATTTCTCAGTGCCTTACTGTGTGTTCATGAGACACGGGGTACCAGGATGCTCCTGATGTTGACTCATGTTTTTTTTTTGTGTTTTGATGTTAGTATTAAGACTAATGTCATATATAATAAATGAGCATCAACACAGCTGTCTGCTGATTAATTTGAGCTGCAGACATGTGGCAAACAAGCAGGTTTTAGACAGACTAGCTCTTGTTCTTTCATAAACAAGTCTCAGATATTTTAGAAGTAGGGCTAGGCAATATAGGTGCCTTCTGGTGATATGTATTTTTGATCTAAAATGGCTTGAAAATGGTTGCTGTTATTGAGAAGCTTCAAAACAAATTTTGCACGATATAAAATTAAAGTTAAAATAAATCAAGTTTTCTACATTGTTTTGTTCTGAATGGACATATTGAAAATCATATTTAATGCAAAATTACACTTAATTAGTTTTACACTGCCGTACAAAAGTTCAGGGTCAGTTTTTTCTGAACATAAATTAAAAAGATTATTCAGCTTTGACACATTTAATCACATTTATAATGTTACATAAGATTTACATTTCAAATAAATGTTGTCCTTTTGAACATCAAAGAATCCTAAAATGAAAAATGTATTACAGTTTCCACAAAAAAATATTATTGCCATCCACATATTAGTATGATTACTGTAGGATCATTTGACACAAAAAATCCTGGAGCAAAGGCTGCTGAAAATTCAGCTTTGCATCACAAGAAAAAATTACATTTTAAAATATTTGTTTTATAATTGTAATAATAGTTCAATTTTACTGTATTTGTAAACAATAAATGCAGCCTTATTGAACATAAGAGACTTTGAAAACATCTTACTGACCCCAGACTTCAACACAGTAGTGTATATCCTGAAAGTTTTTATGGTTTTTAATACACAGAGCCATAGATTTTTCACACAGTAATCACAATCAAGAGAAACAATGCATCAAATGTTTGTTGATTCTCGTGCACAGCAAACTGAAAAAAAGGACACTGATTGAAATGACAACAAAACATACTCATTCAGTTGTTTTTTATTTTATGTAGTTGTTTTCGGGACCATATTTCTGCATTCTTCATCTAATTAGCATAACTAAACCACTTCCGCCGTATGGTTCCAATTGGAAACTTTGTGATCTAAACCAAGGCTAAGATTGAATCTTCCCATAAAAACAGCCGATGCGATGCTGCCGCTCTTTCTCACTGCTGCACATCTCTGAGCTACACCGGATGCTTTCACTTTGCCTCTGGTCCTGGGACTTCTCTGTACCGCCTCTAACTTTCAGCTTGTGTATGTCACATTTCTGAGTGTATCCTGAAAAAATAATGAGGCTTAATTGGATTTTCTGCCCATGTTGATCTCCATCCTGCCGTTCTGTGAGACGCTGGAAGTGAGATAGGCGGTTGACTCTCACAGGACCGCTGACCCTGGGGGTGGGTGCTCATGTACAGGCTGTTCCACTGCAGTTTTACCACTTCCTCCAGCAAACTGCAGCTCAGCAGGAAATGGGCTCTGGTCTGTTCAGTGCCAGACAAGTCTCTGTAGAGATCCAAACCACTAGCACATCCATTTCAAATCATGGAATTGTAAATCATTTGGGGAGCTTTAGACCATCTGAAAAGTTGTTATAATTAGTAGTGACTGACTGAATTTGTGGACTTCATTAAAATTTCATTGCTCATTTTAAGGAAAAACTCTTAACTGAATTTAAACTTGGCCTTTGAGACTAGTCATCATTTGTGTTGTCAGATTATGTGAAATTTGATGCATCAGGAACATAAATGATTAGATCTTCAGTTGACCAGATGTTGTTCTCTGTCAAGGTTTCTGCAGGTCTTCGGGTCTTTGCCCTTCCACAAATTAAGGTCTTGAATTGGAGCAGAAAGTCTTAAATTCATAGTCATGGCCTTAAATATTTTATGCATTGCAGAAGTTAAGCTTGCATATTTTTGTCTTGTTTTCCAGTATACATATCTAGCTAAATCAGCATATCTGCTGATATGCAAATTAACATATATGAAGTCTTGTTTTCTGAGAAGCTAAACATAATTAAAGTAAGTTCATGCTTAAAATAAGAACAAATAACTTGCTTTCCATTTGAATTTAGTTTTTCAGAGCCCACTGAAAGATATTTGTTCTCAGTTTAATCATTTTGTTTTATTAATTTGTCAAAAAATTATTTGCTTCTCAATATATTTTGATTTAAAAAAAAATACTGAGGAACTACTTTTTTGCAGTGTAATCAGAAGCTACAGAAAAAAAAAAGATTGAAAATATTGAAAAAAAAAAATAAATAAAAAGTTGGGGAAATTATATGGAAAAGTTATTTCCATATTCTAGTTAAGTTATTATTATTATTATTATTATTATTAGTATTTTTTTTTTTTTTTTTTTTTTTTTTTGTAAATTGAATTAAAAAGTAATGGAGATTTGTTGGAAGTTGTATATTCAAACTTTGAAGAATTGCTAATACAACTCATGGTGTACTTTCTAGACATTTACATTTAGAGAACATATTGACATATTTGTTCCCTTTAATATAATCCTTAAATTTTCTTTAATTTGTCTTAAAGGGATAGTTCACCCAAAAATGAAAATACTGTTGTCATTTAGGCTACTCACAAGTTGTTCCAAACCTGTATGAGTTTCTTTCTTCTGTTGAGCACAAAAGAAGGTATTTTGAAGAATGTTGCTGATAACCAAATTTTTACTAGTATTCATTGACTTCCATAGTATTTTCCACTACTATGTAAGCCAGTGGCTTCCAGCAACTGTTAACAACATTCTTCAAAATACCTTCTTTTGTGTTTAACAAAAGAAAGAAACTCATACAGGTTTGGAACAATATGAGGGTGAGTAAATGATGTTTCAAATAACCGATCGTTTTGCTAGATAAGACCCTTCTTCCTCGGCTGGGATCTTTTAGGGCTCTTTGAAGCTGCATTTAAACTGCATTTTGTAAGTTCAAACTCAGGGGCACTATAGAAGTCCATTATATGATGAGAATTCCTGAAATGCTTTGCTCAAAAAACATAATTTCTTTACAACTGAAGAGTACATTATCTGTCAATTTTTGTTCTGGAAGTGAACTACTCCTTTAAATTTGTTTTAAAGAAGAAAGAACGGAATTTGTGAATGAAAGAATTTTTGGGTGAATTTTGTGTTTAAAATGTTCAGCTGTGAGCACATCAGAACGACCCGCATCTGTTTCGTCTCTGTGCTGGTGGAGGCAGAGGTGAGCATATGGGACTAATCGGCTGTGCTGCCGTGGAGGTGGAGCCAGGCATGAGGTCAGGAGTTTCCTGCAGCAGCTGAGGGAGGCTCCCGCTGTGGTTGTTAAGAGCCAGCTGCCGTATGTGTACATATGTGTGTGTCTGCCTGCATCCTGTGATCTCACCTGGCATGGAGGTCAGGTAGTGGCGTCATCCAGCCTCACCCCAGAACCTCGTCCTCCAGGGCCGGTAAAGCACAGACAGGGAGGAGTGTGGCTTGGCGTTATGATTATAGACACACAAAGTGTGCATTTCAAATCTAGCAGACACACAAGTGCACCTTTTATACTGTATAAATATAAGCATTGTCTCAGATACTTTGATCCTGTAAGAATATATGAGGTGTTTCCTACGCCGATACTGAATCTACAGTGCAGCAAAGAGATATTTTTGCAGTGTGAGAAGCTGAATGTGATAAAAAAGATGTTCTGCAAAGAAAATAAATAGTCTGCATATCTTTCTTTGATTTGTCACCATTGGCTGCACACAAAAACTAACTGATTCACAAACTAATGACTCTTTTGAGCTGGGAATATGTAATGAATCATTCAAAAGACTAACAAGTTACTGCTGAAATTAACATACTTTTTTTTTTCCAGAGTAATGCATTAAATTTATAAAATGTAAAAACATTTACAATGTTATAAAAGATTTCTATTTCAAATAAATACTGTTTATTATATATATATATAAGTATATATATATATACTTAGTCTTAGTCTTATACTTATATATACTTCCTTAGCCATCCTTAAGTCCTTAGCCATCTTAGTCTTATTTTTTTGACCCTCTAACTTTTCACTCACTTATAATTCTATTAAAAAAAAAAAAAACATCTAAACCTTTCTAATCTTTTTGTATTCTACTATTAAATTTTCATTTATATACATAATTATATATATATACTAACACTACCTTGCTCTATTCTTTTTGTATTCTGTGTGTTTTCTTTTTATTTATTATATTATTTTAAAAACCCTTGCTACATGTACTGCGTTAAGCTAACTGAGACTTCTTATAGCACTTGTATATCATTTCTCTTTTGTTGTTTTTGATTGCTTCCATTGTCCTCATTTGTAAGTCGCTTTGGATAAAAGCATCTGCTAAATGACTAAATGTAAATGTGTATATATATATATATATATAGACGATCATAGAAACATTTCCCATGAAAACATTGAGCAGCACAGCTTTTTAATAAGAAATGTTTCTTGAGCAGCAAATCAGCATATTAAATGATTTCTGAAGGATTATGTGATACTAAAAATGGCTGCTGAAAATTCAGCTTTGCCATCACAGGAATAGTAAATATATTAAAATAGAAAATAGTAAAAAAAAATCAGTTGTAATAATATTTTATAGTTTTGCTGTAGTTTTTATCTTGGTGAGCATTAGAGACTTATTTTCTAAAAATATTAAAATAATTTTATCAATTTTGAAAAGGAAGAATATACGACATGACTTTCACTTAAAGTCAACATGAAATGGCATTCGCAGTGCATTAATGTCTATAATGTGAAGTATTATTCAAATTTATCCAAAGATTTAGAAAGAAAATAGAAAGTTACAAAATTTTGAATAATGATTATGTATAAAAAAAAAAAAAACTTTATTTTTTAAGAATAATGTATGCTTGATGAATCATGACACATTTAGGAAAGACCAGTAAGTAAATACAGGTAATTTTGATTCCATGTTGACTTTGAATTAGTAATGACACCTAAATGCTGTACAGACTGTGACATGCACTCCGGAGACCTTAGTAGCGTCAGCGGTCCATATTTCAGCATGCACATCATCTGCTCTTGACTCATTTATGACCATATAAAACCACAAAATAAATCCACGTGCATAACTCCTCCTCACCTTTCGCATGTTTACTTTGACTCTCAGCAGAAGGAGCTCTGCACATTTAAGCTGAGCTCCGTGGATTTACAGCCCTTTGTTAGGAATATAGGCAAAGGCTTGGAGAGCAGGTAGGAGGAAGAGAAGGGATGAAGAGCTAACTAGCTCACACTTACTCACTTCACCATCATGTGAACACAGAGAACGGGGACTCCTACGCTCTCTGTCGGCTCAGTAACAGCCCAACTTAAGGCAGAGCAGGATTATAGAGCATGACTGAAAAGCTCTCTCCAATTTATGCGATGCATAATCCATGAATTATGAATACAAACGAGCCATATGTTTGTGTTTCTAGCCATGGAATGCTATCTATAGCTTATTGTCAAAGCATATTTTTCTCAAGCTGTCTGTTTTGATGGTTGATTGTATCATTCAGTATAGAAAAAAGCAGAAATTAAACTGTGCTGAATAACCACTGTGTGTTTCAGGTGGAGAGCACTTCACAACTAATACAGAAAGTTTTGTGTAAAATATTTTATACAATTTAATAGCATTTAAATATTTAAATCTGATGATAATGTTATTCATGGTTTCATATGTCAAAAACACCATAGTTGTTGAATTAAACATGATATTTTTGCTGCTGTGCCTTTAAATATTATGCTGTTTTGATGGACCAAGCTTGGCGTAGGTATTCGGTTATATTAAATAGGTGTTGATACGAGCCTAATCTCATGACGAAATGTACATTTTCAAATATATTAAAATAAAAAACAGTTATTTTAAATTGTAATAATATTTCACAATTTTACAGTATTTACTGTAATTTTGATCATTCCTACCGACCCTTAAGTTTTGACTAGTAGTGTGTTTTAAAATCAAAAAGCAAAGAACATTGTTTTCTTTGATTTGGCACCTTAAAGTGTTGAGTTGGACTTCATGGAACTTCATAAAGTGGATATCCCTTGGTCTTACGCTGGCGTTTGATCTCCATTGGATCGTCATTGTTTAGTCCGTGGTGAATCCACAGTGTTAAATGTGAAGCCTACAGGGTGTTGAATAAATATAAAATGTAATGGTTTAGACTATTGTGCAACCATACACTGCAAAGTTAGAGTCTATGGAAGAAAACATAAACAGCATGACTGTGATGGGGGGGGGGGGGGGGGATAATGGCCTTCTCAACTCAACACATGGAAATGCATAAACAGAACAGCAAGACTTTGACATTTCAACAAAAAGAATCAGCAAAACAATCAAAGTCAGCCGAGGAAAACAATGCCTTTTCCTTGCCCCATCCCCAGAGGAAATACCAAACATTACAGCAGCTTATAAATAGCATCTCCTACAGCCAAATACAGGAGGGGTTCTACATCTCTGGGGGTCTTTGGAAACACGCCAACATCTCCGACACGTCTGTGTTGCACTTCCCTTGCACTCTTTTCCTTGCTATCTGCCCACCTTCTGCATGAGTTAGCAACCTTGTAACACCTCACAAACAGCCGTTTATTTATTAATAAGCAGCAGCAGCACTTGTGCAGAGAGTGTTTTTTATATGGGTGCTTCAATGAGGGGAGTGTGTGTGGACACTGACCCGAGTGATTGCACAGGTTATCTGAGGTGCCCGGTTGTTGGCTGATCACACAGCAACCACAAGGGCACACATTGTAACACACAGCTGCTAGAGGTGCTAGTATATAAGATACTAATAGATATAAGAAAGGGCACAAGAACCAGAGCATTCTGTACATGGGTGTTTCTTTAACTTGCAGCACATGTTCTATAGATTAATTATAATTAAAATAGAAATGTATTTCTTAGAAAAAGTTTTTTCATGCATTTATTTTCATTATTATTGCTCTCGAATGCTCACCAGAGATGCAATTATTTGATATAAAATACAGTAAAAATTCAAAAGAACAGCATTTATATATATATATATATATATATATATGTGTATATATATATATATATATGTATATATATATAGATGTATATATATATATATGTATATATATATATATATATATATATATATTATATATATATATATGATATATATATATATATATATATATATATATATATATATATATATATAGTATATATATATACTATATATATAGATATATATATATATATGTATATGTATATATATATATATGTATATATATATATGTGTATATATTATATATGTATATCTATATTATATAATATATATAATATTGTTGTATATATATATATATATATATATATATATATATATGTATATATATGTATATATATATAATATTTTATAAATAATTTTTTGAATTTTTTTTGAGAGTTGAAATTTTTAATTTTTTGCCTATTTTTTTATATTTGGCTTGTTTTTCCTATTAAAATGAAACAAATAATTTTGTGGTATGTTGCATTTTACAGGCTTTACCTGTGCATGTGTGTAAGCAGCCAAGCGTAAATAAGTTGCAAATGTATGGGTGAGATTTTTTTTTGCAACTTTTTTTAAACCGTATATATGCAGATGTTTCCGTATGATAACCGTGCACTTTCAAACCGTGATAGACCGTCATACCGGTATATCATTACAACCCTAGTCACAAGTCCCTTTAGTTAAAGAAACACCCACATATTGATTCACGCTATTAATTTTCTCATTTCCTCATTCCCAGTGGACTTTGAGTACGGTGGGTTCATGTGCAGCGCCGGCCTCTGTGGCTTAATAATGAGATGGAAGAGACACCGATCCCAAATCTTTCCTCAGTTATATTTCTTGTTTTAAACACTGCGCTTTGCTTGTCTATCTTGGCGATGATCCAGGGTTTAAAAGATGGATTCTCTTGATCGCTTCAGCTGTACTCTGAGCAAAAGCCTCAGTGGATTATCCATTATAGACTCTGAGAAAGAGTACATATGAAATTTACATTTTCAGTAGAATTGTTTATATTGGGAATTTCACCAGCTGGGGTTCATTGACTAGTTATTTTTTTTTTTTTAAAGTGACCTCTCTCTATTATAAGTTTCTGAATGAGAAAGGCCAGCATGCGATCTCAGAAATCATTTTAGTTTAGGACCTTTGGGGAAACACTAGGTGGGTTTGAAAGGTTACATAAGCATTCAGCCCACAAATTCATAGAAAACTGAGAGAAAGGCCATCAGCTAATCAATCCATTTGATTGGTCATGCAATACTGAGTCAAAAACTGCACTTCCACACATAATTTATTTTTCATACTGCTGATAAAATCTGTATGGATAGCTAAAAATTCATTAAAATTGGTTCAGAAAGACCACATTATTTATGTAGCTGACAAATGTATATTATTTTTAATTAATGAAGAGCACATTGGGTGTCTTGTATAGAAAAATTCAATAGTAAAAGACAAGACTAAAAAAAAAAAAAAAAGTTGTTGTGGAAAATTTTTTTATCTGGATATGGTAAAATATGGAAGCACCTGTTTTGAATATCATAAGTATTTGGATAGGATCAGAGATAGCTATGATACTGTAGCAGATTCTGCTGTTCATTATTGTCAGATGGGAATGCAGATTAGTACATTTGAGACTCAATGCAGCAACCCATCAGATTGCCATTTATGTGCGGCACAGACTGCATTTTATTCAGGCTATGGGAAATTAGCATATTTATGGGAATTTTAGCAGAAAAGTACGGCATTAGTTTGGTTTTAGTTTGGTTGTAAGTTTTGTGTGAGACTTTGTGTGAGTTTTATAGGAATAGTAGGGGATTGGTTTTGTTGTCAGTTCCTCGCACATTTTGTGTGAATAACGAAAGGATTTGCCGCAGCTTTTGCATGTTTACACTCCCATTGATCAAATTCTTAATGCATGTCAGCGGGGACCTTCACCGCAATGCTGAACCAGACCTACTAATGTTTGGAGATTCAATGTATCTTGTTCTCCAAAATGCGTGAAATAGAGGAAGCATTAAAGAATATGACAGAAAATATCCGACTAGAAACTTCAGAGAAACTTGTTATCTTTAATGTTTGTGAATCGATTCCTTGACATGTAAAATGGAGGAATCAAAGAATCTCTATGTGCTCTGATGCTGAACCATAGCATAAAACCTTCTGATACTCTTCTGTTAGCTCCAGTGGGACAGTTTGTTCTCGTACCTATGTTTTTCTGTGGCTTCCTGTGAGGATTCGCTTGAACACTGGACACAGCGGCACAAGCACTCCTTCAAATTCTCGCCTCTGTCTCCTCCCTGAAGGTACTGGAGGTGAAGGCATGGGGTCAGTAGTCCGTGTCAGGAACACTAGGACAATAAATGTTACCAACTCTCAACAGCTCTTTTTTATATATTTAGCCTGTTTCTCTATAATCTGGGCTTAATGTTTCATGAGGTTTTGTGCTGCATTTTTATCCCATTTTGTTCTCACCAGAGCAAATGCACATCAATAATGGATGTTCTTTGGAGTAGCAGAGAGAGAAAAAAAGCATGAAGGTATTCTGTTATTGTTAGACACCTCTCCAGCTGAGAGCATTAGGAAAATGACAAGTCTTTCTAGAGTATTAACGATGTGGTGATTGGTCTATTTGGCGTCAGTTCCATCCGCGGGTGGTAAATAATTAATTTTACAAACAGAAACTGTCGTTTAGTGAAACTGAGGTTTTGACCTCAATTCTGGGCAGAAGATTGTTCAGGGAAATAAGCTAGTAATAAGCTTCCTATGAAAAAAAAAAGATGTCACATTTTTCATGTCACATTGATTGCTGTAATTTAAACTCTTATTATGTGGAGAAGATTGTTGTGGGACTATAGAGTGCATGCATTTTAATGATTATTATATAATTTTAGATTTAAATGTATATTTATTTGTGCATACACTACCAATCAAATGAAAAACAGTAAAAGCAATAGGCCTAATTTTGGGAACACCGATACTTTTTTTTTTTTTTTTAAGGATTCTTAGATGAAAGTTCAAAAGAACATAATTTATTTAATTTTCGTTTTGTTTTGTTTTGTTTTGTTTTTCTTTTAGATTTTTTGTAAAACTGTATAGGGGAAAAATATTTTTTTTTTTTTTTTTAATTGTGCGAAATAAAAAACTATTTACTTTTATTTATTTATTTTAGATGTTGAGATGCTGCTTTGTTAAAATTGAAGTATGTAATAGCTGTGCCACTAGCAGTGCCAAACAGAAATGCAATAAATAAATAAAATTCCAAAAAGGGTTTCTAAACACTTACACTGGCAATTCAGTTCTGTCCCATCCACAATTGTGTGCCAGAAATCAAGATTTCAGACCAACAAAACATTGTTTTCAAAAGCACCACAGAATCACAGTGTTTCAGGAAGACGGCCTACAAATGGCTTTTCTTGGAAAAAAATACACACTTCATTTTTTAAAATTCTATTTGTGACTGCAGAATGTTGTGAAACACAGACACACTTCCACTGGTGTTTGCCCCTCTCTCTCTTATCGAGATCCTGCCACTTCCATATCTAGGACAAAGGAAGCCATTTCCATCATTTCACAAACCTGTTATTCTCGAGTGGTAGGGCACCAGATGGGCTCTGACCTGGATCCGCGATCTTCGATCATGAAGGTTACCCATCCGTGTTTGTGCAGATGCCAGAGCATGTTGAATCTCTAGTCAGTGGTCATTGCTCTGATCCCCACAAAACTTAGCCATGATTTAAATTTTTTGATTATATTAACATGTTTGATTAAGCCAGCCCAGTGTCAGAGCGGACGTGGAGAACATGAACAGAGGCCAGTGAAGCAAAAGCTGAACTCTTGGTGTGGAAAACTGTCACTATGTTTTATGTGACACATTTGATGTGCAACATGATCTGCTGAAAATACAACAAAGCACACCTCTGGGGATTGTTACTTGGGATGGAAAGAGTAACTGGAATCGTAAAGAATTTAATGACTTTGGTTCTGATTCCTCTTAACGATTCTGGTTACTTAATGGCTCCATTCTTTTAGTACTTGTAAGAAATAAATATTTGGGCAGAAAAAAAAGAAATGAAGTTCCATAAAAGTTTGTTTATTCATAGTTTTTGAAGGCTTTGGAAGGTTTTTGAAGGTTTTGGAAGCTGGCATAAATGCAATTAAATAATTGCCCCTAATTATAATAAACAACAATACTAACAAAAAATATGTATGGTTTTTTTTTTTTTAATGCTATACTGACAAGAAAAAAAATGTGTATCTTTAGCTACATGTTATCATATAAACAGTCAGTGACTACATTTGATTCACTAAAAATAACTGGCTCCTTAGAGTCATTCGTTTGGAAGTAGCACTATGCAGGTTACGCTGTATGTGTTTGGTTGAACTGACTCTGACTCTTTTGAGTCATTCATTGGGGTATCAGACTGCACTGGTTGTGCTGTAGGTTTTTTTCGATTCACTAAAAAGAACCAACACATTTGTTTGGGAATCAGACTACACTGGTGGCACTATATATTCACCTAAAACAACTGACTGATTAGAGTCATTTGTTTCAGAGTCAGAATACACTGGTCTCTCAGTATTTTCTTGATTCACTAAAATGAACTTGTAGTAAGAATTATGTGTTCTGTAATTGGACTACAGTGATAGTGCAGTCTGGTCAGTCTGTTCTGCTATTTTTAATTTATTTATTTTGTAAATTTATTTATTTTTGAATAGACTACTGTTCAAATATTTTGTGGTCTGAAGAAATTAGTAGGTTTTTTAATGAGATTAATTTCTTTATTTGGCGAAGATGTATTTAATTAATCAAAAATAACAATGAAGACATTTATAAAGTCTGAAGTGGGTTGATTACCATTAAAGTTGAGGGATCATGTGTTACTTTAGAATGTTTTTATTTTGTTTGATGTTTTTGATTTGTCATCATATGATTAAATTGCATTTTAAAAAACATTCACATAGAAAATGTCATAGTTATTTTAAAGTGTAGTGGTAGCCTTGGTGAATAAAAGAGACTTCTTTCAAATCTATTAAAAAATCTACTCTGACCAAAAAAACGCATAAACGGTTGCTTATAGCCCTTTCAGAAGTGGAGAAAACACGTGATGTGAATGGCCATATATGACCTTGGTGACCAGTCAGCTATTGTGTATCCTTATAAAAACACATCCACTGCAATTATCCAAGTCCGCCTTATATTTCAAGCTTTGACATTAAAAATAAATAAAGTGGCACTTATGGTTTGAGAGACTGACCACTTACTTTTGGGATCTAGGCAGCTTTGTGTTGACTCTCCCTGTGTGGCTACATGGTTTGGTTGTGTTGAAGCCAGGCTATCCACTCGCAGCTGAAATCTCACTGCAGTGCAGCTAAAAACAGGCCTAACATACCTTTATAGCGCTGTCCCATGGGAGATGGAATAAACCACCTGTTTAAGCAATACTTCAACCTGTTAAAGGCATATTCACCCTTTGGGCCCTGTTCTAGCACTGCTGTGTACTTCAGAACGCTTATTTAATTAGCGACATGTCTCAGTTCCACATGAAGTCATCGGTGGGATAATCCTGTAATTTGTAATTAACATACATAACCTTTTGTTCTCATTTAAGATTTGAGGAATGCTCACTGCATACTAATTCTTGCAGCTCGTTGCTGTCTCACTCGCGTCTTTTGTTAATGCTAATCACTGCCGAAAAACAGCATGTCACTTATTACGTGGACAGCTTTACTGTACAGAAGACACATGCTCAGTGCCTGCACTCGCACAATGGCTCACCTGTTCGTCTCGAAGCGTTAGCTGTGGGTGAGCAGATTATTACTCAGTGTGGGCTCTCCAGAACGTGTGTCATATTTATACATCGGCAAGATTTAGCAGCTGAAGGTGGATAGGATAATCGTGAATGTTTGCAGCCTGCAGTGGTGAAGAGCCATGGATTCTGTGCCAGACACTTCAGTTGAAACACACCTGCATGCTTTTATTCACTCCTGCACTCTCGTGGGATTGAGTTTTTCATAAACGTATCCCACAGCTACGTAGTAATGCAGTGAGGGGAAAATTCTGCATTGACAGATCTTCAAGAGTTTGTGTGATGCTGCGTGATTTAGGAGTTATTTCAGTATGAAGCTTCAACATGTCAGCTGATCACTTAAGGGTAATTTTTTTATTTGTTATTATTTACGATACACTGTGTACATATATTCTTGAAGATCTCGCAATATCTGACAATTCAGTTTTTTTTTATTTTTTTTTATCTTAATTCTGAGTTTATATCCCAACCGTTCTGGCTTTTTTCCTCAAAATGCAGAATTGCAAGATACAAGCTCAGGATTGTAATATATAAACTCAGCTCTGAGAAAAAAAGTTGAATTGCATGATATGAACTAAGAATTGTTAGATATAAATGTACAATTACTTATTGACCCATATCAAAAGAATATAGCTCCTGTCGTGAGTATAAATCTTCGATTTTTTTTTTTTTTAATTCACAATAAGTTTGTGCTATATTGGTTTTCTACCATTATTAGATCATTTTCAATTTATCATATCATTTGATATTGTATATTTAACAGTGCAAGCCCATTTTACTTATTTTTGCATGTACAATGACATTATCTAATGCTTACTTAGTTAATCTTTAAAGAAGACTAATAATTTGATAACCCTTAACCTTTACCAAGTCACAGATATGAATAACCTTTTTTAACCTTGTTGTGATGTCTAAATTTACTTGCAGTATTTAAAATTTTTATTTATTCAGAATAAATGGACCGAAAATTTGATAAATAAATTTTATAGCAAATACCAAATTTCACTTTTTATTATCCACCAAGAGAATATTATGAAAAATTGTCATTAAGTCTGATCAAAGTCTTATAATAGCAGACATCTGCTCGACAAGCCTCAATATTTAGATGTTCATGTCTGTAGCATAAACATTCATATGAGTACAAGCAACAGTATTAGCTTTAGCAAGCACCAGTAATTCAATGCCATATGAGAATGTTATTTTTATTTATTTTTTTCACAAAGAACTTTATGTACTGGTGCTTTACAGAAGTAATAAATCAATGTAACAATACACATCTGAAGAACCTATGAAGTAAAATCTAAAACTTTTCATCTCCAGATGACCGTAAATCAACTCAAGAACTCTATCCAGCACAAAATGGTTCTTTTTAAGAAGACTCCAGGGTAGAATTCGCCATCCTCTGGAATCCTGGCTTTCTTAAACTCCTCTCCTGCTCACATCAGTTGCAGCTCGGCTTGTCGGGAGGTCATTCGTAACAAATTCAGAGGTGATAAACTGCGAATGGCTTCCCTGGCACCTGTCCTAACAGCAGAGCTCTGGGAATCCCCAAAGTCCAGTGGCTCATTTTTAATCGATGTGTCTTCAGCCGTCCGTGAGGTGTGGGGCTGCGGTAGTGCTCCAGTGGTGCTGTGTCCGGTCTAGACTTGCTCTCTGCCCGTGACTCCAGCTGTCTGGCTACTCAAGCGGCAGAGGAGGCAGTGGGGAACCGGTAACCAGCTGCGGGTTGACAGGAGATAAATTGCTCCATTAGAGTGTATGGGCCGCAGGGCGGAGTCTGACCCACTGGCCCACCCAGTGCCATAGTAATCCACTTACAAACATCAAACAACATACTTCCTTATTCCGGACAGGCCTGCCAGGGAACACTAGCACAGCGAGTTATCTTGTGTCCTGACTGGAATGGCCTATATAATACCATCTGGATGGTAGGTCAGTGTTACGACAGGTTTATGAAGGATTACAGTGTCCTACTAGTTTTACTTTGTATCGAAATCTAAAATTTTGGTGAATTTTGAGGAAATGTTTAATTTCAGTATAAATTGGATAGCTCTATATCATTTGGGATATTGGATTGCTGTCTTATTGAACTGAGAGCTCTATAGTTATCAGCCACTTTAAAATCCATGTCGGTCAGACACTAGGTGAAATATTGCTGGTATGGAAAAGTGCCTAAAGGAATGATTAATAAATGAATAAATACCAGACAAGGACTGGGCTGTATACAGTTATATCTTATGCAATGACTGAAATATATCTATATATCTATCTATCTGTCTGTAAATACTAATTGTAAACTTTGACAAATCTCTGAATTTTTTTTTTTTCATACTGTACATTGTAATGTTTTGCTTAAATTAACTTAATTTTTTTTTTTTTTTTTTACATTTTTGCAGTATTGGGTTAGAGTTGTTAATTTTCATTTTATCAGACAAAGTGTAACTTTTTTATCATCTGCCAGGAGAAAATTATGAATAATTTTGGTTGTGTGGTCCAAGCCGTGTGTATTTGTGGATGGATGGATGGATGGATGGATGAATGGATGGATGATAGATAGATAGATAGATAGATAGATGGATATCACCAGATAGATAGATGTGAATTAGATAGATAGATAGATAGATAGATAGTATTAGTATAAAATAATGTGAATTAAAATAAATGTTTCTAAAAAAAATGTATGTACAGTAAATGTTTGTTATGTTTTTGATAAATATTGGTTTTAAAAATTGAAGTTGAAGTTTAGTTTTCATTTAAAATTAGCATGTGTTGTAAGTAATCATTGTCTCATTATCAGTGTATGCATATAATCCAAGGAAGAGCAGTCCTTGGAGCCTTTTTAAAAGTGAACTCTCTCTATTGTTTAGTCAAGGCTAATTGTCATTGTTCCAGAAATGCCATACCTCTCAGTGACGCACGAGTGTTGGTTTTTCTTTTTTCCTTCTGTCCTAAAAGGCTCAGAAAAGTAGAGTCCCGGGAGGCCAGAGATAGTACTATTAAATTCAACTGCCATCTTTTAAACTAGCTTTGCTTAGTATTTGTGTTCTAGAGTGGGTTGTCTTAAGATTGTTTGAGAGAGATGTATTACATTTGGGTGTTTATTAGCAAATATATCAGCATCAAGGCGGCTAGGTTTGTGTTTAGGTGAATGCATTATGCACCTGATGTACACTTGTGTCTGCTATTAAGCACTAAGTGTTAAAGTACCCCTATTATGCCATTTCCAATATTCCCTTTCATGCAGTGTGTAATGTAGCTGTATGTGAATGTAAAAGATCTATAAAGTTGTAGCTGAGTCGTTATTGTCTCCCAAAATAAAGAAGGACTCTGTACAGCCTAGACGAGTCGAGTAATTCCAATACCACTTCGGCATGGGGTAACACATTTGCATGGGGGCAGTGCTATGTTATGAACAAACCTGACCCCACCTTCAATACATCATTCTACTGACGTGTGTTCCTAATCTCAGCATCAACACGGGATTCACAAACGCTTGCTGTTGAAAGATGGATTACTGTTTATTTGGATAGCTGCTCCACTGAATCACAACCTAGGGTATGATAAATAATAGATGTTTATATTTTTACAGAGATTATTGACACAGGTGTACGGCCAATCACAACAGACTAGACCATCTGACTAATCAGCAGAGCTGGCTCATGGAAAGGCGGGGTTAGAGAGACTGAATCTTTTAACTGCTTCAAACAAATCGTTTGAGAATCGCTGGAAAATAAAGTGATATTAAATGCATATTTTGAGAAAACGAAAGTGGTTTTTGACCATATTGTAGGAGACTCCCAAAACAATATTAGAAAACTGTAAAAAACGGCAGGGGCACTTGTAGGAGACTCCCAAAACAATATTAGGAACCGTAAAAATGGCATAATATGGGCATTTTAAATACATCAAAGGGGAAAATAATGCCTTAATCAAACTGAGAACAGATCAAATACACCAGACTCGGCTCTGAGAACGTGTGCATGCGTGTTTGTGCTTGAGAGGGGCTGTTCGTGAGCAAAAGCAGACTCTGATCAGCCTCCATATGGAGCACTTCATCATAATCAGATTATATGTGGTGTCTTTCTTTGAAAGGAGTAAACTGTTTGCTTCTCCACTTCTCCAGTCTATCACATCCTTCTTCTGACTGTAACACTTGAAGTAGACGTTTACGTGCTAAACCTTCTGGCTTATTCTCCTGACTCTCTCTGTATGTTTTAAAATGTCTTAAAATCTGCATTCAAAACATCAGACCAGCTGTAGAGGATGCTGGAGTCCATTGCTGACCTCTTCACAACCTTCACTAAGCCCCGCCATTTCTTTTAGGGGCGTTTAGTTGATATAAGCTGCGAATGCTCTGCATACCCAAGCCATTTGAGAGAATGAGTTCAGGGACTCATTTATTTGAGGTGCAACATAATGCATTCATATTAAAATGTTGCAAATACATATTATTATTTGCCAACTGATGGTACTTTTCTGCAAATCTGTGCCAATTACAGAGGGTTTGCATAACAATGGATTCACAACAGCTTTGGCCGCTTCGCTCTATTGCTAAGAATCGTCATTATTGTTGCATGTTTTCATTGGTTTGTTGGCCTGTTGGTGATTTCATGAGCAAGAAAAGCTGTCCGCGAATTGCTTGCCCAAGCTGAAAACTGACAAAGGTCTCAATTACCGAAATCACATTTTGAAAGAATATTTTTTAGCATAGACAAAGTATGTTGAAGATACACGTTAACTAATCAAAGTTAAAATATCTGAGGATTTTTATTGTTCCGTTAGTTTTTCCCATGCTTGACAAACCTTGTGTGCGTGCATAAGCATTCGTATGTCTCTTGAGAAGGCAATGCCACCTAATGGTTATTCCTACCAACAGCCATACTTTCTAATCAACACCTGCCAAGATTTCTTATTGTCGTCTTAAATTAGATGGCATACCTGGTTAAAGTCACCACTTACCACTGGATTCTACTTCAGCACAATTGCCACATTGCCAGGCAAGCTTTTTGTTATTTCTAATGGAATAAGTCCTTTTTGTTTTGGTGTTTTTGTATGTGACAAGCAGCGTTTTTTTGGGGGGAAATTATTAATTTTCTTTGATGGTTGGTTATTTATAGGATTGTTTTGTTTAATTATTTTTTTTTTTGTTGTATAATTGCTGTGAAATGAGGCTTTTTATGTGACTGAGTTTGAGCATTTGCATCAATTCTGTTATTCATGCTCCACAATTTTCTTTTGTCTTTTTTAGCAGTTAGAAATGCTTTGCAGTTCACATCTGGTCCCTGTCAGAATAGCATTGATGCAGTTTGTACCAGTTTACGAGCACAAATCACAGTGTTCACAATAAATCTCCAATTTATTTTAGAGATACAGTGCCCTCCATAAGTATTGGAACAGTAAAGACAAAATTGCTTTTTCTGCTGTGGAGTCAAGACATTTGCAAATATGATTAAAAGATGAATATGCGACAAAACTACAGAATGTCATATTTTATTATTAGGTCTTTCGACACATACATGTTTTACCAAATTAAAAAGGAAAGCACTTTTAGATTTCATCCCACTATTTGATGTGAGCACAAGTATTGGAACAGTTGAATTTAAGGCAGATGTAAAAGATTAAAAGGTAATATTTAGTTGCAGATCCTTTGCATGCAACCAGAGCAGTGAGTCTGCAACCCATAGACATCACCAGACTCTTGGTCTTATGCCTTTACTGCAGCCAATTCCAACTGTTGCTTGTTTTGGGGAGTTTCTGTCTTTAGTCTCCTCTTCAGCTGGTGAAATTAATGTTCAATCTGATTTAAATCTGGAGATTGATTTGGGCAATCTAAGACTTTACATGTCTTTGCCCTGATAAAGTTCTTGACTGAACTGGCAGGGTGTTTTGGGTCATTGTCCTGATCCAATATGAAGTGCTTTCTATTGAGTTTGGTGGCATTTTCTTGATTATTGGTAGCCAAGATGATTTTGTACCCTTTCAAATTCATCCTGCTACTGTCATCATACATTTAGTCATCATTAAAATGAAGAGGCCCTGTTCTAGAGACAGCCACGCATACCCATGCCATGACACCACCTCCACCAAGCTTTACAGATATCGGAAACTTCCTTTTTCCTACTTATGAAGTCATGAGCGCAACTGCAGTCTTAGGCCCACCCCGAATGCTCTCAGGTTGAGACACATGATGACACCCATCCCAAGCCAGTGCTGATCAACATCCCACGCCTCCTGTGACCCATGGTTTATCTGTAGCCTATGTGTATTCAGAGCCAGTGAGCAACGGACTTTCATAATAAAAAAAAAAACACTGCATTAACGTGCAATAAAATAATTGTCGGCGTTAATCAGTTAATGCCCTAATATATACTTAAATAGCTCATTAGTGACTATGGGCTGCGATACTGAGCCTTCCACCATTTTTGGAACGGTCTGCGAACCCTCGAGTGCAAGTTGACTGTGCGTCTACAATAGCAAGTTATACGCATGTATATCTTTGAATATTCATTGATTATTGTGGTGAATGACGGCAAGTTGTCTGTTCCAAAATGGGGGACGCATCAGTGTAGCTGGCATCTATAGATATCTAATATTCTACCTATACACTGTTTTGTCTTCTTTTGTATTTCATGAAGGATGGCCACCAACATTAAGGTAACCTACTGCCACCTACTGTGTTGGAGTGTCAACAGATTATTTACAATATTATCACATAGAATTAACATGATATCAATATAATTTTTTTTTTTTTTTTTTTTTTTTAATTCATTGTTATTGTCAGTGCCGGAATATTGCGATAACTTTAACACAAACTTTCAAGGATTATTATTCACACAGAATCCTCCTGCTATCCATCAAGGTGACTATTACACAAGGACACAAGCTCTTATTACCATATATCTGCATGTTATTTAATTTTTCCAGTAATGACTTCATCCAGTTTCCACCTGGTCCACTGCTGCTTTAATCTCATGCCCTTCTTGGCCCGCCATCATAAGTGCCTTTCGAGTTTAAGGTTTAGTACAAGATCTCAGGATGTCTGCAGACTTTGAGAGCTTTTGGCTCCTCACAGGAGCTGTCAGATAATTTTAAGCATCAGTCAGGGGCTTCAGGTTCCTTGTCAGAAATGGCAGTAACTTGCTGCTCCAGTAGAGCAGTGTGTCTTGAAGATTCTGACATGCTCAATAGCCATTTAAGAGGATGGAGCTGAAACCTAATGTGGGAATGATAGGACAGAGATGCATGGTGTCGCTGTTAGATCAGAAGGTGCGGGGAAATGCGACAGACTAAGGCAATGTGATCATAGCCTTTTACGTGCACTTGGAGTTCTGCATTGATTTGTATGTAACATCAGAGATGGAAATCGGTAAAAGCCACCGAGCGGTTTAGCACAATCAATATTAAGTCACATGGATGCACACATGCACAAGAAGGAGAAATAGAGAAAAAAAGCAAGAAATAAAAAATTGAAGCATAATAATAATAATAATAATAATAATAAGGAATAATAATATAAATATTATATAATTATGTTTATTTACTAATTTTGTTCTATAATTTTATGTATTTATTATTTGTTTCAATAATAAAATTGACATAATTATTTTTTATCTTATTATTAATATTTTGTTTTAATTTTTTATTTAATAATGACAATAAATTATTATTATTATTATTATTATTATTATTATTATTATTATTAAAATAAAAAATATTTATTTGTTTGTTTTTATTTATTTATTTAATACTAGATTTTGTTGTGTTCTTTTATTTTTATGTATTTATTATTTGTTTCATTAATAATAATACTAATAATAATAATAATGTAATTTTTCAATAAAATAGTAAACAATAATAATGAAATTCTACTGAAAGTCTCACATTAACCTGCTCCAGGAAATTGCTTTTTAAGTCCCCCACTTTAATGCAATTTAATTGCTATTTTAGTTATAGATATTTAGCCTGTTCATATGTTTAATGTATATTCCCTGCACATTCTTGCATTGTCTTTTTTTTTTTTTTAAGTTTGTCTGTACACATGCATGTCTGTTTATACTAGAAGCATAAAAGCTGAAGATGTATCACATTCCAGAATAGACGCCTCCAGTGCAGACAGCTATATTGATTATAATGGGAGTGATTTACATTTGACCACGCTGCTCTGCTCGTGTTTGGTGTACACATAGTGTCAGAAACACGCCTGGCATGATTATATTTTAGAATTATATATAATTATACAGGGCTTTTTATGACTAACTAGTCATTCAGATTTGGTGTACACATAGTGTCAGAAATAATCGTTTAATGTTTATTTTTTAGATAGTTGTCAACTAATTTAGTAATCGATTCGTTGCTAAATAATTTTTTATTTGCCGTAAGCGGCTCATTTCGTGCATATTTTAAATCTGCGGTGACCAAAGTGTGGCAGTAATGAGCCACCGGAACTCAGCCAGTACAGCAGGAGAAGCAGCGAATAGCCAATAGCTGGCCTCGTTTTATGTCACGTGCTTCCCGTACAGCGTCTCTCTGCTGCATTCAGCGTGATGGGTGAGGCAGGCGGCAGTGGAGTAAGCTCGAGTAAGAAAAAGAAAAAAGCGGAAGATAAAACTATTCGGACGAAGTCATCCAAAGTGTGGGAGCAAAAAGAGAGCAAGCCAAACTGTTAAGCCCTGACCATTTGGACATGTTGACCTTTTTGCACTGCAATGCAAAGTTTTTCTCAAATAATGAGTGAATAGTGTTTCTGCCTCATTTCCCACAGGTAGTCGAATTCCTGTCAGTTCAGGCATAAGCTGTTTTGTTAACATTTTATCGCTTTATTACTTTGTTTTTTTGAATTTGCACTGTTATAAGGACCACTACATATTTAAATCCGATGAAAATCACAGTGTGCAAAGACTTTTTATTTGTGTAGATTCTGCAGTACAATGTTGTTTTGCAAATGTTTAGTCGTGAAAGCTGATAACATTGCTTTTTAACAATTAACATTTAAAGCTTTGTCGTTTACCAGTTCATAATTCAGTCTTGCAGCCTAATTATGACTGAATGAGAGAGGTTAATGTTTTAAATGTATTTGAAATGCACTTTTTTCTAAGTATTCACTGCTCTTTTTTCACACAGCAGGTTTTTTTTGTGTCCAATTTTTTTCTTCTTTCTGGACCAACCTTCTGATGGATTTTTACTTTAAATTTTACTTTAAAATGTGAGTTCCATTCAGGTTTCATGCCATTGGCACTTTATTTGGAAGGATTGTTTACAATTTCACAGCAGAAGCTATAAAGCTGTTTACCCTCCCAGGTATAAAGCTGTGTGTTTTACAGGAAAAAAATAATAAAATGCAATTTACCTGCAATTTTAATTCTGTTTTATTCTTAAGTTCTTTGTGATAATATGTTCTGAAAGATTCCTTAATAAGCTTTGTTCGGGATGTTAAAGTACTTTAGGAGCCCTAAGGACTGCCATGGTGGAAACATTATTTGAAATCTCCTTGTGAAATTTGCTAGAGTATGTATGGGTCAGTGTTTTGACTGCAGAAGAGTTCGACAAAGGATAACTAACACATAATAAAACACAACTCCAGGTATGTTTTTGATGAGGATATGACAATGCAAAATGGTTAAAATCTCTAAAGATCTATGTTGAATGATAAAGACCCTTTGTTAATAATTTATTTGGGGAAAAAATGGGCAAAACTAAAATATAAGTACATAAACCGATTCATCGATTAATCGTAAAAATAATCGGCCGATTTAATCGATTATCAAAATAATCGTTAGTTGCAGCCCTAGTATAATTTTTTTTTATAATTGTATTTTTTTGTATGGGTATTTTTTTGAATATATTTTTACAAGGGTTTTTATGAATATGTAATTATATAGTGTGATTTATTTTATTTTTTTTTCATAATTTCCTTGTTTATGTGACTGTTAGCCAAACAGGCGATGTATCATCACACCATGTGAAGTACAGTTCATTAGCTAAAAAGACAAACACATTTTAGCATGCAGGCTGGAGGCACAGGTGCCGTGTTTATTGATGTGCTGTGCTGATTTGGGTCCATTCATATTCATCAAAGCAGAAACATTGTAATCTGTTAAAGCCCCTCCATTAAAACAGCAGCAATGTGGCACGAATGTATGATTTAAAATGAATGTGCAGGAGTGGTTTTACTTCAGGAGGTTTAGCTTTCCTTTAAAATGTCTTAAGTGAAGTGAAGCATCTTATTGGGTCTTAGTTTATGGGCAGAGGAGATGTTGCTTGATGACACTGACAGCTCAACAGGTGTGTGTGTGTGTGTGTGTGTGTGTGTGTGTGTGTGTGTGTGTGTGTGTGTGTGTGTGTGTGTGTGTTCACTGTTCATCTAGCCCAGAGCATATGCGTATGAATGGAAGTGAATGGAATGTGAAGTCTTCTTTAATCCCCATCTGTCATGTTGACTATTCAACTTGAAGGCAATCCTTGATCATGTTTTGACATTTATGTTCTCCTTGTAAAACTATTAGCTTACACACGCTGCCACTATTGAGCCAGAGATAATGCTTTGAATGTGTGTGTGCTGTCATTAACCAAATTGCTTATAACTCTAGTGATTTTCCGCTCAAAATCAATATTTTCCTCTTTTTTCCAGTTGTCATCAAGGTTAATGTAGTTTGATTTATTTTCTAATTTATTTTTTGTCATCACAAATTTAGTTTAGTTCAGTGTTCAATTTCACTTTATTGGCATAATTTATTTAGTTTTAGACTATTTAATATCAAATAAATTTAAGGTACACAACCAAAATAGTGAAGGAAAAAGAAATATAGTAGTAATATAATATAATGTAATATAAAAATTTCTGCTCTATTTAGGTTATAGTGATTTTTTTATTTTTGTTTTAATAGATTATTCTACAAACAAAATACGTCATGATAAAAGTTTCACTAGTTTCAGCTTTTTCTGTTTCAGTGTATTTAGTTTTAAATAAAAGGTTAGCATTAATATAATATAATATAGGAATTTAAATTAAAAACAAATATAATTAATAATAAAATGTATTTTCTCTATTTGTTTCTTCAGTATGATTCATTTAGATTTTTTTTTCATAGCAATATAATATAATATGATATAAAAAATTGTCTATAATTTCATGATGAAAGTTTTTTTAGTTTTTCTTTTTCAGTATATATGTAGTGTTGATTTTAATTTTATTGTTAGCAGTATGCTGATTTAAATGATTTCAACTGATTTAAATACTTCGGTCACTGACTTTGTATACTTTTTTGTTTTTGAGCGGAATTTCTCTTTCTGCTGCTTTTGCCATACTAAAGTTGCTTGCCGCTAACCCGTAGCTATCCGCCGCACAGGTGACTGACCAGCTTCTGTGGGATTTGATGTCACCTTTAGATCGGTTCAATTGAAGATGGAAACACTGGAGTCCGAGCTGACGTGTCCAATCTGCCTGGAATTGTTTGAGGACCCCCTCCTGCTGCCCTGCGCCCACAGCCTGTGCTTCAACTGCGCCCACCGCATCCTGGTCTCGCACTGCTCCAGCACCAAGCCTCTCGAGTCCATCTCCGCCTTCCAGTGCCCCACCTGCCGCTACGTCATCACGCTCAACCAGCGCGGCCTGGAGGGCCTAAAGCGCAATGTGACGCTGCAGAACATTATTGACCGCTTCCAGAAGGCCTCTGTCAGTGGGCCCAACTCCCCCAACGAGAGTCGCCGGCCGCGACCCTACAGCGCCACGCTCGGCGGGAGCACGAGGGGCAGCCCCGCCAGTAGCGCCATGTCCCTAGAGCGTGTCGGCTGCCAGTTCTGCGATCAGGAGCCCCCGCGGGAGGCCGTCAAGACATGTGTGACTTGCGAGGTGTCGTACTGTGACCGCTGCCTGCGGGCCACGCACCCCAATAAGAAGCCCTTCACCAGCCATCGTCTGGTGGAGCCGGTGGCGGACGCTCAGCTGCGTGGGCTGGCCTGCCTGGAGCATGAGAACGAGAAGGTGAGCATGTACTGCGTGGTGGATGACCAGTTGATCTGCGCTCTCTGCAAGCTGGTGGGACGGCACCGTGAGCATCAGGTCACCTCGCTTAGCGATCGCTTCGACAAGCTCAAGGTGAGTCCTGAACTTGATTCTTAAGGCAAGACACCCCAGGTAACAAAAATAGATAATAGATATAACCATGCTTCCCCAGTTGATTGATTACATTAAGAATTGCAATTTTCTTAGTGCTACAAGTTTTCTGTAACGTAATTTTTAAATATGCAAATGAGGCATTGCCTAATAAAGGAATAGTTCACGCAAAAAAATAAAAATTTGCTGTAAATGTACTCCTCCTCAGGCCATCCACAATGTTTTTTGAAAATGATGTATTGCTACATTTCTCAAAATCTGTTCAGATGAAGAAACAAACTCATTTAAATATTGAATGTCCTGAGGTTCAGTAAATTTTCAGCAAATTTAAATTTTTGGTTGAACTTTTGATTTAAATATGCACTAATGTGCAGATGTTTTCAGAACGGAAATCTAAACATTGGATGAAGCGAGGTTCAAAGTTTGTTTCATTTTGTTGACACATTAGAGTCAAATTGCTGGGATTTTTGATATGATGAGCTGTTTTCTTTTCTGACGGCATTCCATTCAAATCAGAGGATAGTGGTCAACAGGCAGTAAAAAATAGACAAAATATGTTCCATGATGAAAAATTGATTTATGAGCTTAAATCCCTCTGTGAGAAATTTTTCAAAATATTAAGTGGGAATACACTAACTGTACAAGGCTAGTAAAATCATAACATTAGAGAAGCCAGGATTTTTTTGTTTAATTTTACAGACACAAATAGATGAGAAGAGATATTATAATTTTAGAGAGAGAGGGTATAATTTTTTTTTTTTTTTTTTTGACATAATAGTGAAATCAAATTTTTCTTTACTTTAGTGAAAAACTTTATTTAATATAAATTAAATATATGAAAAAATATGTGCCAATTCATTCATGAAAAAAGCTTAAAGTGTTTTTGTGCTTTTTGTCTTGAGTTTCTTGGATTATTTTGTGTTTTATTAGCTCTTTATTAGTGTTTTTGCCTGCAGTGTCTTGCATTACACAGCTGTTTTCACTATTATTAGCTCTTTATTATAGAAGCAGTGCAGACTCCTCTAAGTGAGCATTAGAAAGGGTTCATGTTGTCATGTATTGTAACCATCATTTATGCAAACTTGTTTTTTTTTTTACTTCAGTAAGCTAATTTCATTTCATTAGCATCAACCTAACTCATTCTTTGCGATATTTGTTGGCCTTCATAGTGGAACGCTTCATGCAAAGTAGCAGCCAGAACTGCCCAGCTGTTCCTTTGAGCAGAAATCATTATCATATTAGATGAGTCTGCAGTCCCTAAAGCCATTCTCTGTTCGGCACTGAAACGCAATGCTGACCTGCTACAAAGACCCTGATTGCTGAATCAGTGCTAAAATACAGAAGCTCACACAGAGCTCCCAACCTGTGAATACACTTTGCTCCCGTCAGTTTAATCATCCGCAGCTGCAGAAGGCCAGAATCACATCCGTGTCTTGTTTTTTCAATGCCACCATAGCTTCAGAGCACGTTTGTTTTAGTTGAGTCATAACTTAATTGTAAGTTTCCTCCGGATGTCGAGTTACAAGAGAAGAGCGGGTTAAGGCCGCTAGTGTTATGTGCTTGTTAAGTTCTCATGGGGTGGATTGATAAATACGAGCCCACGTAGAGGCCTCTACACCGTCGTAATCTGGCTCCCATGAATAGGCCGCCATTGACTTCTGCATCAGCATTATAATAGCATGCATAGAGGGCACATGTGATCTCCCTGTGATCTCGTATCCCGGTTGACCTCTTTGTTAACACCAGCTCGCACAAAGGAAATTCCGATCATTGACGCTCTCCCCATCTGGTTTTTGAAGAAAATGACGCGGCTCTGGTGAAACTGCCTCGATTGTGCTAGATGAAGTTCATTGTGTGTTGCTGAAAGTCGATATCTGAGAAAGCTGTTCCTCTTTTGTCCCAAGGTCTTCTTGCAGGGAAACAGAAAAAGAGGCTGGCAGTATGCAGAGGTTACAGCATCCAGATCGACATTTAATTTCCTCTAGGAATCCCGACGGACTGTGAGGATTACCTCGGTTTTGAATTACTAGCTGGAATGTTCTATCCATAATTACCTCTTGTGCCGTAGATGCTTGTTGTACACATTCCTCACGGAACTTGTGACAGTCCTGACTCGTCCCGTTTAAAAAACGACTATAATAAGACACCAGGTCTAAAAGGCACTTTAATGCACTTTTAATGCAAAACGTCCGGATTGGGGTTTGTATCTACGTTGCAGAGGCTTATTTGAATGTTCCCCTGCCGAAGCTTTGAACCTGTCTAACTTTGAACTTCCAATCCACAACCTGAAGAGAGCGAGAGAGAGAGCAAAGACGCCGTCAGGGCTCAGGGCTTCAAACTTTTAATCTTCTTCCGGCTCAAGTAAAATGAGAAATCCTTGTTTGTACGTAAGCTTCACGGTGGATGATGATGATTCAAACTGTTCCACGCGTTTAGATGAGCTCTGCCGTTTCCTAGTCAACAGTCGCAGAATTGCATATTACAGTTATTGTGAAGCCAAACCGCAGGCTCTCCTGCAATAAAGTTGTATAGGTTTGCACATGCTCACATGCTCATGTCCTGAAAAAAAGTTGCATTTGGCCCCGAGTAAATTTTGTGTTCATATTTTGCTCTTTTGTTTTTTGTTTTTATTTTTGCTTGTTTTTATTTATTGTTTTTAGAATGTATTCTATGTGTTTTGAACAGAACTTACTGCATGTCAAGTAATTATTAAGAAATGAAGAGAGACACATTAAGTTTAGGGCTATTTCAATTAATTAAATATTTAATTATGTAGGCCTGAGAACGGGGGCTTATGATAACTCTCATTAGAAACTAGTAGGGATTATGGTTGTGTTTACAGTTATGCTTATGATGAAATTGTTTTTATAGAATTAAAAAAACATTATGGAGATTTATGTTGCTTTTAACTAAGTACAACCTCATTTTTTCTCACATATGTAAAGTATACTTTAAGATTGTACTTCAATTTGCATCTAGTTTATTTTCTTCATAGCAAAAGTACTTTTAATTTAAGCTAACCACATAATTGTTCAAAAGTCTGAGAATAGTAGGTTATATATCAAATTGCTGCTGCTGCTGCAAAAAAAAAAAAAATCTGTTTTAAGTAAATGCAGTACTTTTGAACTCTGCAAAAAAATAAACAGCACAACATTGTAAATTGTAATATACAATATAATACATCCGATATACTATGCAATAATACATAATAAGTGATGTTTCCTGTGCATCAAATCATAGCATCAAGCATATTAGAATGATTTCTGAGGAATTGCGTGACACTGATGATTGTAAATAAATAAATGGCTTTGTCATCAAAGAATAAATGCCATTCAAATTTATTAAAATAGAAAACTGTGCTGTAAAAAATTGTAACAATATAATATAGAATATGATTTAATATATAGTACAGTAATAAAATATTGGAGGCTTTTTTCTTTAAAAAAAAAAAAAACATGACCTCAAACTTTTGAACAGTAGTGTATGAAAATCTTTTTGAAAATTGGGTTTTCAGTGTTTACGCTCTCAGACGCTTTGTTACAGGCAGCTAATTAATTGAAGAGCAGGTCATTCAGTTCAACTTTGTGTGCTATACTTCAAGAAGCTAATGAGCTGCACGTTCTTTTAAAACCTCATCAACACCTCTTCACGCACTCTTCACTTCTAAACAGCTGCAGAAAGGAGCCAAGACAAATATTATGTTTAGGCGTTCGCTGTCCATTGCACTCAGCGTGCATCTTCCATCCGCCTATTGATCTCAACCCATCTTCTGCATTTGAACGTGACTTACATGAGTAACATTTGACGCCGAGGCCTTCAAAGCATGACAGCACTCTCGCAAACGCTCAGGGATTAGGTTTTACAGGGCCAAAACACAAAATATGAAAAAAAGTGGCGATTAAAGGCTTAATTTCTATTTCGGAAAAGTTGCAAGTCGCAGCAGTCAGCTTTGATTAAAGTTCCACCCCGTTTGGTGGTTGGGCCTCTTACTCTAAGCTCCTTAGGGAAGCCGTCTATCTTCTCACAGATATATGAGCCCAGCTCAGCAGACACCAACTCGCCCAATTCTGCTGCATTCAGTGAGCCATCAGTAGTCCGCTGGGGTCATTTTCAAAATGCTCCTAAAAGACAGTTTTCAAAGCCAAAAGAGCAAGTCAGCTGAAAAGGTGCTTGATATGAACTGGGCTTTCCTTCCACCTCAGCCTCTGCCAGATTTCCCTTCTATGGCCACATTGGCCTGGTTTGGTCCTTTAGCCCAAGGTGTTCAGAGGAGATAATGCTGGAGGCAATATGTCATGCTTATAAGTTTAAGCACTATGGAAATACTACTCATTTAGGGTGATGAAAGGTACAGATTTTGTATGTGCTCACAGCTGACTTTCACCCTTATTCAGAGGACAGTGACTGTGACCCTCAATATCAAAACTATTTTATTGTAATAGTCAGCGTTGGGAACATATTTCAAAACTGTAGCTTGTTACCGTAAAAGCCAGTTACTGAATCAAAGCTAAAAACTATGACTTGCCATTTTTACCAAAATCTAAAATTAGCCTTTAATTACCACTTTTTATTCATATTTTGTGTATATAATATTTGTAACAGTTTACAAATTAATTTACAGTAACTACAAAAAACTTGATGATGAACGGGAGCATTTAATAGAATTTTACGAAAATATAGCGGTAAATATTAGAAATTTCTTATTGTATTCCTATTTATATGTTGATGGATGGATGGATGGATGGATGGATGGATGGATGGATGGATGGATAGACAGACAGATAGACAGACAGACAGCGATAGATGGATAGATAGATAGATAGATAGATAGATAGATAGATAGATAGATAGATAGATAGATATTCTGTTTTTACAAAATATATATGTATGCTGTGTATTTATGTATATTATTGTTTTTAAAATTTGTAACAGATTAATTTACAATGACCAAAAAAAAAAAAAAACTATAAAAAATACTAATTTAAAAAAAAAAATGAGGGAAAAAAATTAATAAAAAAAAATAATAAATAATAATAATAATAATTATTATAATTATTCGTATAATTTTAGTAAAAATATTGCAATACATATTAGAAAATAATTCTGAAATATGTATTATTGCGTATATTTGCTACAAAAAGAATACTTTATTTGTGACCCTGGACCACAAAACCAGTCATAAGGGTCAGTTTTTTTGTTGTTGTTTTTTTTTTAATTGAGATTTTTATACATCATCTGAAATAAATAAGCTTTCCATGTATTTATGGTTTGTTATGATTGGACAATATTTGACCGAGATACAACTATTTGAAAATCTGAGGGTGGAAAAAAATCTAAATACTGAAAAAAAAAATCGCCTTTAATGTTGTCCAAATTAAGTTCTTAGCAATGCATATTATTGATCAAATATTAAGTTTTTAGATATTTACAGTAGGAAATTTACAAAAATATCTTCATGGAAAATGATCTTTACCTATTTATCCTATTGATTTTTGGCATAAAAGAAAAATCTATAATTTTGACCCATATAATGTATTTTTGGCTATTGCTACAAATATACCCGTGTTACTTATGACTGGTTTTGTGCTCCAGGGTCACATATATCTTTTCTAAATATAAGTCTAAATATAAAAATGATTTGGTGTCTATTTTACTCCAGATAGCTTGACTGTGAAGCTGATTGTTCAATTTATTAAAAAAAAAATAATAAATAAATAAATAAATAAATAATATATATATCAATATATATATATATATATAAATAATATATATATATATCTACACACACACACACCACACACACACACACACACACACACATACATATATATATATATATTATATATAGTAATACAGAGTTTATCACACTACTTCCCTACATGTTGAAAAAAAGTAGTTTGTTACTAGAAAAGTTATTCTGTTTTAAAAGCTGCTGAGCTACTGCCAGGCTACTGAAAAATACAGTTAAATTGGTGGCTTTTCTACTTTTAATCATTACTCCCCAACTCTGGTAATAATCTATTATAAAAAAATGTGTTTTAATGGGTTTTGCTGCTATTATTGCATTTTGGAAGATGTCTCTTTTCTTTTTCTCTCCCATCTGTATGGAGGCGTGCCAGTGTTTTGCAGCTGCGTGAGGACCGAGTGAAGCAAGAGCTTGTTGTTTCTGTACGGAGGGGTAGTTGTTTTTTGTTTGGGGATTTTTTCATATATATTCTTTGGGGGTTTTTTCATACCTGGCACATGGTTGCATGCAAAAGTGGCCACATGTGCGTAATGCATGGGGCATGCTGTGAAGAGATACACTGTAGTGACAAGTTATCAGAGGTGAATATAGAGGCTTGTTATTAAACTGCTTTGAGCCTTGCGCTCCCCATACACAATTAATGCAGAGCGGAACTGAAAAGCTTTTAAGAGCAGTGAAGTGGAGTCATCAGCCTCGCAATGCGAACCACATTCTCCTTCTCTCTCCACTTTGGTCTCCAGGTTCAGGAGTTTCTTGAGTGCAGGGGGCTAATGTTTTGTTTCTCTGCTTTGTGCTGTGGTGTGAAGTGCAAAGCACCACATGTATCATCTTCCAGCTGCATATGTGATGGACAATATCAGTAATGCTCAGAGAGTGGGATTAAAAGCTGTACTGGCTCTGGTTTTAGGAGATTATTCCACTCAGTCTTGCCCCTCTTTGAAATGGGATTTGTGTATTAGTAATTCATGTAGAGTCTCTTGCATTCATGTTCTACCTTTATTTGGCCTGCTGTGGTGCTGTACTCGAAAGTCCTGTGAAGTTATTTGCGCTGGATGTTTTGCTTTGGAAAGCGACTTTAAAGAATTAGTTCACCCCAAAATGAACTCATCCTCATGTCTTTCTAAACCTGTACGACTTACAGTCCTCTGTGTAACAAAAAGAGACATGTTGATTCCTCTGCTGGTTGCTCTTGTACGAAAAAAAAAAAAGGTTTTTCAAAGATATAAAAAAAAAAACAAAGACTATTGAAGAAAGTTTTACAAAGAAAATACTATTTTAATTTTTCGACTTAAATTTCAAGTTTAACTTTTATTTGTTTATTTGTAATTGTTTGTAAAAATTAGTAGCAATATCTGAGATAAACTGCGAAACCATCATAAAAGTGTAGAACATGAGTTGAGTGAATCAATCTCAAACTCAATCTATTTCTCTCTCAAGGCTGTCAGAATACTTTCAATACAGTGCTTTTATTTATGCATTTACATTTTAATGCATTATGTGTTTGATTTATATTTATTTTCTTAAATGAACCATCAAAACGAATCGTTTCGCTAAAATGAATTGGACAGAGTCAGTATTTTAGGCCCGCATTTTTGCTTATTCCCTCAGACGTTTGGTTTTAAAACTTATTTACTTAGTTACTTAGTTTTCAGTTCATTTAAAAAGTAGCATTTTGCCACACTACATGTTGAATAACAAGCTTGTTACTGGAACAGCTATTGTTGGAAGTAGCTACTGAAAAAAACAAAAACACATCCTCCTTGTAGTGCAAGAGTCATATGGACCAATATGTTTTGGTGCTTTTGCATCCTTTTAGCAGCTCGAAAACCATACTCCTTATTTATTTTAATTGCATGCAAAAAACCACCTGTACATTCCTCAGTAGTTCTCCTTTATTGTAACGCAGAGGAAAGTCATACAAGTTTTACATTTTCATGTGGGGATGAACTCTGCCTTTTAATATTTTTTTTCTCGCTGTACCGCAGACCTTGCTGTGGTTTTCTCTGAGAATTGGTTTTGTTCAGTTTTTTTTGTGTTGTGATTTTTATGTGTTCATTCATCTTTGTTTGTCAGTAGTTATTTGTATGTGTGTAGTCCGGTTCCTAATTTACTGTGTTCTGCATGGGTTACGGTCGATTGTGAACAAAAATGCTTTGCTTTTCCATCTTTTCCACCCATGTTTTCGAAGATCAAAAATCATTTAATCACTCCGCATCCGCTTCCATCTGAGCTATTCTGATCCCAGCAGTTTTAGGCTGAGGTGACCTGGGTCACCCGTTATCTCTGCTAGGGATGCTTGGCGCTTTTCTGTGTTGAGTTGGGTTGTCAGAAAACAGTCCAAGGTGGTTGTCCGCCAAAAGTTGAAATCCATGGTAGGAATTTCCTGTGTTCATTCTCATTCTGGGTGGGTGGTGGGTGTTGTAGATCTTCCTGGAGATTCAAGTGCAGGGAGTGTGAGACCACGAGCACGTCTGCAGTGTTTCTGAGACCTCTCTCCTCGTTTCACGTTCCCTGAGGAATCCCAAACCTCCTTCTCCTGCCCCGGGACAATCATTGACTATGACAAGACCCCTCTCCACCTATTCTTCCCCTTCAGCTTATCTCTACTTCTGCCAGTGAGTCGGGGATGAGGACAGACAGCCTGGATCTTATCACAGAGCAATGAAGGTCACGGTGAACATCCGGCAAGATGGAACAAACTTAATGACCCCACAAAATCACTGTTATGTTGTTTTAACAGTACTTTTGAGCTTATCAAAAGCCCCTTTCACACTGCACGTCGGACCCAGCAAATTGGCAGAACATTGCCAGGTCGATTTTTATGTGAAAGCAAACACGTCCCGGGATTGATTCCGGGATTGATCCCGGGTCGGGGACCTAGTAACATTGCTGGGTTCAGTCCCGGAACGAGCGCTGTGTGAACAAAAGCCAGATCTAATGCCGTGTCGTAGTGATGACGCGCGTTATCGCGCGACTCTTTTACCTGGTGTTTTGAAGGCAGATCAACGTTCGCGATGAAACAAATATGTGCAAACTGTAACGAAGCAGAGATCAGTTAGTTCCTCACTTTCCGCGCTGAAGCTGAGATCGTTCGCCAGCTTCAGTGAAAGTTAACGTGCCTAGTGTTTTCGACTTGTACATTACACGTCACGTTTCCTGATATCACGCGTGTCTTCACGGGACCTTTACGGGTTGTGTGTGAATCCCGCACATATTCCGGGTAATCACTGGCAGTGTGAAAGTGCAAAATCTAGCGACCCGGGTACAAATGCCGGGACACATTACCCATGTATTTGCCGGAATCGCAGTGTGAAAGGGGCTAAAGAGATAATCCCTTAAAAATAAATAAATAAATAAATTAATAAAAAAATTGGGTGGTGGGTGGTCAATAAGGTTATTCATTGTTTTTGTTCACTAAGTCTCTTGCTTAGTGAATAAACAATTCTGTAAAAAACTGTAATATTGTAAAAATATTAATACAATTCAAACTCATTTCTGTTTTAATATATTTTAAAATGTATTTGTGAATTTCAGCATCAATACTCCAGTCTTCAGTGTCACATAATCCATAATCATTCTAATATGCTGATTTGCTGCTCAAAAAACATTTCCTATTATTAACAAAGTTAAAAACATTATGCGTCACAGTTGTATGTATCGCACAAAAAGCAGTACAACTGTTTTTTACTGAATAAAAACAACAGCATTTATTTATGTATGTATTTATTTATTTATTTAAAGGGAAAAAATCAGGATGAGAGCAGGATGAGCCATCCACTTTATTTATTTATTTATTTATTTATTTATTTTTACACTCCTGTTGTTTATACTATGAATATAAGCAGACAGAAGGGGCTATTCAATTTTTGATATGTGATTAAATATCCCATTCTTTATGCAATGGACTTCTGTGAGTAAATTTAAATAAGACTTTCTATCTTCAGTGAGGAAATATTAAGTTAGCACTTTTAGTCCTTGGAGCATGCCTGGCTCTCAAGTCTTACTCATTTCATGCTTTTGAAAGAGTGTGGAAAATTAGATATATTGTGGGTCCCAGACTGAATTTTCATTCTCAGGTTTTCTGAGATTTTTTCTTTGCCTATTCAACCCACTTTAAAGAGCAGACACCTCATGCATGCTTTATTCCCAGAGCCATCTTTAATGGACTGTTAAAAATGTCACCAGTCAGCTTTCCGTAGTGCAAGAGTCAAAGAGCCCGGGGTCCAACAAATCTGCCATGCTGCCACACACAGGAGAATCCCAGCAGTGAGCTTATTTCCCATCATACAGTCTGTTTATCTTGACTCGAGCTTTAAGCCTCGTGCCATGCATGCTAATTATTCTAGAAGATTAGAACCAGAGGAGGTAAAAATAGTTTGCGCTGTCTATGTAATTATGCATTCTGCATCAAAATGTGATCCAAAAATCCTTTGCCTATCAGTAAGGAAAAGCAAGGTGAATGGTGAAATTTTCAGCACAAGTCAATTATAAATGGGATTTTGTATTTACCCCCGACCAAATGCTAACCACCATAGCTGTGATTTATTAATATGAAAGCTTCCTTATTGGAGAAAATGATTTTAACAGTACTTGGTTATAAATTTAGATCAAACAGTTGCTTAAGAATGTATATAGATAAAGTTATTTATATATATATATATATATATTTGGTTATATATATATATATAATATATATATATATATATATATATATATATATATATATTATATATATACACACACACATACACACACACACAATTTCATAATGTCTTAAGCAACTGTTTGCAGGATATACAAAGATTAGTATGTTGTTTTATGAAAATGTCATTGGATTGTAATCCCAAATAAAAAAATTTCTTAAACCGTATTAGGACAGGATTAGTTTTTAGGACATATGTTCATAAAGTAATTGTTTCTGGACATATGTAATGTTTACGTCAGTTTGTACAAGATAAGTGATCTTTGTTGAAATCACTAAAATGGGTTTGTGTACTTATATGCATTGCTCTCACTCATTTAGCTATTTCATTTTGTATGCATAAAATGCGTAACATGAAGCATAACTATATATTTGGTATTGAATATTCAGTAAAATACGGGTCTTGCTTGCATTATTGAATCTATAATCCTGCAGTGCACATTAAAAAAGGCTGACAATTTGCACAATGCACATTGTCCTAGTCTCTGATTCTCTTTTTTTTCTTTTGAAAAAAATGTTCAAAGAATGAAGCAGACAACAGCCTTTGAACAATGTACAATCACTTGTAACTCCCCTTGTCTCCTTTTAAAAATGATGAAATTTTGTGCTTTGTTTGTTTTCATTGTATTGTGGGTAGTTTAATATTTTGTGTGTATTGAATCGTTTGTGATTTTGTGTTATTGGGAATGTGGGTTTGAGTCCAGTCTGCACTACGTCTCATGCTCTATCCTGTAAAATTAGATGCAAAAGGCTATAAATAAACTGAAAACATTTCTGCATTTTCCAAATAAGTAATAAATGGTACTATGCATTAAAGAGCAGTTTAAAATTTATTTAAAATTATTTATCATAAATCAAATGTAATCTGTTCATTCAGCATCTTTTTCAAAATAAAAGTCATGGGAATTTACAATCTTTACGAAGTCAGAAAAATTACTGACATGCCCAATTCAGATTGGATTAAAATAATGGAGAAAGTCTAGTAAATATTATATTACCCCACCTCACCTCTTCATACAAAACTAATCCGGTCTGAAAAAGGGTATTGTTTGTAAGAGCGTTGTCATAAACAAATACTTATGTAAGGTACCCTCCGAGGGGCCGTCCAGAATGTGCTCTTGCGTTAAAAGCAGCGAGAGAGAGAGCATAGTGGAATTGAACCAAAGACATGTTTAGAGCAGTGGTGTAGTCGGGGCCATACGCAAGTATACGCCGTATGCTTACTTTTTTTTTCCCGGGCCATTTGCGTATTAAGACTTCTAAGCATCAATATTTGCGTATACCCTCGTTATACCCACTTGTTTTGTAGCTTCGCAAGTCCGTAATCTATTATCATGTAGGCTATAGTTTCCCCTTAAATGGTGTACCATACAGTTGTGTGAAACTCATGTTTCTTTGTTGTAATTGGCGCATTATCACTTCTGTCATTCTACCTTTCCCCGCCCATCATCTACTGAGTGCGCGTGTCCGCTGTAGTGAGAGAACTCAATGCAAAAAAAGCACCGGGACATTTCTGGATCGAGGGAAATGTCGAGGGAGACCTCCTCCACATTAGGCACTGTTTTTAATTACACCAAACTGCAAAAAGTGCAAAAAATACTGCAAAAAGTGTGAAACGGCACTACGCAATGCATCCGCACAGCGCTGCGTTTGCACCACAGTGTAAAGTGATAAACATCGCAAGTCGCTTCATCCATTCAGATGTGACATAGAATAATTGTTATAGTTGTGTCGTGTGATATATGAGAACATTAAAGGTTCTGTAGTGATGCTGGCTGAAAACAGCCACGATAATGTAAACTGCATGAAGAGGTAACTGGAAAATGCCAACAGGCCTACATAGGTTTGTCAATTCAGCACCATAGTAATTTACCATGGTTTTACTTCTAGTGACCACCATCTTACTAATAGGCCTACTAATTACATATAAACAAGATCTTCTCTCTTTAGATGTTTAGTTCTAATTAATTTTAACAGAAGTAAAATGTTAATTCTGTAAGAGGCTGATTAAATATGAATATCAGTGTCTTTTATAATTTAGGTGTGTATTATTTACAAATAATAAAGTTCTTAAAAGGATAGTTCGCCCAAAAACGAAAATACTCAACACCATGTCATTCCAAATCTGTGTGAATTTCTTTTTACTGTGGAACATAAAAAATAAGATAATTTGAGAAATTCAAGACATTTTTGTCCATACAGTAGTAATCAAAGGTATAAGCAAAATGGTTTGGTAACATTCTACAAAATATCTTCTTTTGTGTTTGACTTTTGATGTTTGGTTGAAATATACTGAAGTGATTTTGCATTGGTTTTTAATGTTTGGGTGTAATTTAGAAGTATGCTTTGTTGTTTTTATGATTATAGTTCAGTATCATTGCTTTAGCGTCACGTGCATTTCTATCTGCCAAAATGCATGTGCTTTGAATTTCAGTAATATCTATCATTATTTGTTTCTGTCCTGTTTTATTTATTCATTTATTTACTCCAATTGAAGGCCCTATAACCCAGCAGAACATTCATGGGGGAACTCGTGGACTGGATATGTCCAGTGCTGAATTTGAACCCCAGTCCAGCCCTGCCTACATGCTGCAAAATCCACTTGCAGGAAGTATAATTCCCTTCCTAAATATTACAATCAGTGAATAAAAGCATAAAATAAAACATAAAACATCAAATTAAGATGAACATTGAGATAAAAAAAAAACATTAAATTAAGATATATCTCTAAAGCACTTTTCACAATGAATATAATTCCAAAGAAACATGTTGAAATTATAAAGAACTGTAATAATGCATCGACAGATGGGCTGGAACAACCTGGAAGTCATGCTGTAGACTACTTGTAAAATAATCTGTTGATCAAATTTAGAGTGCACTGTATTGATATTACTAAATTACTATTTAAATTACTAATAAACCAACAAAAATAAAAAGTTTTTTTATTTTTTTTTTTGGTTTGTTTTTTTGTGGTGGTGGTGGTGGTGGTGGGACAGGGGGTTGGGGGGCGACTGGGTAATAGTAAACCACATTTTTCGTTAGGACTACACCACTGGTTTAGAGGTACATTAACTCCCGTTGCTTCACACTGAATGCACTTGAGTCGCTCATCACATCCCGAGATTCACCTGATTGGTCCATTGATTTAAAGCTGACATTGATCCTCTGTGCTATATGTCAAAAGTTGAGCTGTTATTTAACTTGACAGATCCTCTTAAAAACGCTGCTTTTGAGATTCTAAAAAATATGGGGAGACACTGAAAACAACCACCAAAGATGTCTGTTTGACGCAGTGTTTCTCTCATTCCAAACCAAAACAAAAGAAGATATTTTGAAAAATGTTTCAGTTTGTCTTAGACCATAAAATGAAAGGGGTAGCTGTACTGGACTGGAGTGATATCTTGACGCAAAGACGTTGCTAGCTTGTTTCACATAGCCTTCTTCCTCCTCCAGCAGAGCAGCTCTGATAGATGTTTGCTCTTGCTGTCTTTCTTGTTACACTACATGTGAGCAACGTCTCACACTTGCTGTAGACAGCTTCATTGATTATAATGAGAGCAATCCAGTTTTGCTGCACTGCTTCGTAGACAAGATGTAAGTTCCATTTGCATGTTGAATTAATTTTTCTGTTTTGTACCATTAGTTGTTAAATGTTCACTGCCATACATTTTGCAAATTGCAGCCCATTATTTACTTTGAGCAACACTTCGTCTACACTGTAAAAAATTATTGCTGCGATTAGTAATCAAAACTTAAAATTCAACATTAGAATAAGTAATGGGTTTCTAAAAAATATGCCATTTCTTGACTATGTTTAAAATTATGTTTAGTTAACTTCAGTGAAGTGTAATTAAGTGGATATTTGTTATCTCACCAAATTTTAAGTTGTTATAACTAATAGCCATTTTCTTCACCGAAGCAATGCAGGTCTCTGCTTAATCGTACTAAACGTAACAAGAGTCCAATGAGCTGCCAGTGCAGTACAGATTCAAATAATCATTTATTTAAAATAATTTAATAATTCTTATTTGTTTTAGCAAATAATTTGGTACAGGAATTTCCTACATTACAAAGTGGAACTTTCAAACAGTGTTGTAATTGTTAATCAAAGCTAAAATTATCAGAAATAGTTTTTGTTATGAAATAAAATGAAATATAAATATTGCATGTGAAACTTCACCAAAACAAACAGTGATAGTTTACTGGAAAATTTCTATTTTGTCATCATTTACTCACTCTCAAGTTTTTTCTTAACTGCATGAGTTTCTTTTTTTCTGCTGAACATAAATGAGGATATTTTGAAGAATATTGGTAACCAAACGGATGATGGTTGACTTCCATGGTATGGAAATAATAATAATAATGAAGAAGGAGAAAGAAATGCATATAGATTTAAGAGTGAGTAAACGATGACAGAAGTTTCATTTTTGGGTGAATGATTCCTTTAAACTTAATTACAAAACACATAATGAAATATTGCATTTGAAATTAACTATAAGTTTAAGTTGAATTACTAAACTGAACTAAAAATAAACTAAAGCTAAATAGAAAACCAAAACAAATACAAATTATGAAAGCACACATAGAAACAGTTATGGAAACTGAAAAGATAAAAATAAATGTTTAAAGATTATATACAAAAAAGCTTAATAGTATATGAATAATATAAAAAAAACAGTCCTTTCAAGACTTGTGAAAATGGTTTTTATTACCCATAATCAACAACACTTCACATCTTGATTTGATGCAATGTTATAAAGGCACAACAGAGCCATGGTTCGTATAGTTTTCTTGAAGTCATCCTACAAGATTGCTGCAGTTAGTGCCTCGTCTGGCTCAAGCATTTCTCAGTAGTATTTATAACAGACAAACATCTATTGGTTTGGATGTTCTGCAGAGGCTTTCACGACTCAGCATCTGTCGTCATTATAGCTCGCTTGCGTTTTTAAAACCTAGATCACACAGTTCTGACAGAATATCTCAAAGTGCTGTGTGGTTCAGGGACTACCATCCAGAGTGTTTCAAAGGCCCATCAAAGGAATTTTTCACTCTTATGTAGCCAATTAGATACTGAGAACTGTAGTTTGGAGCGGTGATACAGTAGTTTCTGTGTCTGTTGCTGCTGTGAGACTACAGTCGTCCCTGTTGTGCATCTCAAATGCCCATCTCGGTCTCATGTGGTTTGAGAACTAGGCCGTGTCTTTGCTGTGAACCCTTAAAGAAAGCAGCACTTGTCACTCTTGGCATCAACACTCCTTTTTATCTGCCTTTGAAAACATGTTTACACTCCAGAGAAGTTTTGTCTGTGTGTGTGAAGTCGTTCTTTATTCTACAAGCCACTGAGTACAGCTCACAACAGCAATGAGCGGCTGAATTTCAAGTCACCTTCCAGTCCAGCTAAAGATTATAGTGTTGCTGAGGACAGAGCTTTAGTGTGTTAGAGGCGGCTGCCTCAGAAGTCTTTTTGTCAGGATTGCTGTGATGAATCAGGAGATGTCAGTGCAATTTTTTGTGTTTGCTTTATTCATCTGCTATTGTGCCTTTTGAAATTGTGTGTTTTTTCCTTGTGGGCGGCAGCAGCAAACAGACTGCCAGAAGCAGATGTAGATATATGGATGGTCATGCACAGAGCTGTCTTGATTTACTGTGGTAATTTTGGAAGTTTTTTTTTTTTTTTTTTCATATTAAGAATGTAATTGGTAAGGATGCAATTTGAAGACTAAATTGGCATTTTGTGAAATTCTTGCAAGATGTTGTGTGATAAAGAACAATCATGATTAATTTTTTCATAATTTATTGTGTGATATCATCACTGGCAGATGTTCAGTGTCAAAAATCAGAAAAAAAGTGCTCATATAGTATATCACAGTTTTGTGTGGTTGTATGTATGGTGTGTATATATATATATATATATATATATATATATGTGTGTATATATATATATATATATATATATATAAATTATTTATATATATATTATTTGTATTATTTGCACTATAATAATATAGTATAGTATAGTATTTTATATATAATTTATTGATTGAAATAGTACTCTGATTTATAAATGTTCAGGTTTCTTTTTTTTTCAATTTCAATTCAATTTATGGGGGTTTTTTTTGACTGAGAAATAAGCATTGTGATATGTAAATATAATTTTTTTATTGAATGTTAATTATTTTTAATGTATATTTGAGATTTTTGTTTATTAGAAAGATTGAAAGAAGCCAATGTATTTATAAATCTCCCCTTTTTGAGTCAATTTACAGTTTCTGAGAAATAAGAATTGTAGGATCTAAATATTATTTATATATTATGTATATTGATTTTTTTTATTGTATGTATATTATTTGATGTATATTAATGGGACTAAAAGAAGTACATTTATTTATGAATTTTTCTTGACGTAATTGTGGTTTAGTTAATAGAAATAAGCCTTGTAGTCACCAAGTAATATTTATTTATTTATTTATTTATTTATTTATTTATTTATTTATTTATTTATTTATTTATTTTTTTATTTATTTTTTTATTTTTTAAAAAATAAATATTATTATTTTAGCACTTTATTTTAAATATTGTAACCACTATATTGCTTAGTAATTTGTAAAGCTTATTGCCTAAATAATATGAAGTTTATGAAGTCATAAAGCTTATAAAAACACAAAAAATAATAATAAATAAACACCAAAATTAGCTAGGAATTGACCCCAAAATGTTTAAGTTGAGTCTTAATGCTATGCAAATAAATTGTATAAAGTATGAGAAGACATAGAAGAAATATAAGGGATTTCAATACAGTTGTATCCACTGTAAAAATGGTGCTGTTCAGTTTGCCAACATTTGACCCAGTCTTAGCCGTTGGCATCCTTGCTCTTTCTCAGCGGTCACAGGACAGCAAGAGAGATGGACAAATGTAGAAGATGAGGACAGAAGGTCTCTTGATGCAGGGCGACAGCATGACTCACCCTTCATCCACAATTGAAGGTTTCAAATGGCAAGTCCCTGCACATGCCTCCCCATGTGTTCTGTCTAAAGATGTTTTCTCTTGCTTTGTGTTTGAGTTATTTATCCGGGTATTAGCTTATCTATGGATTTATGGATTTCCAATTGAGAAGGACACGTTTGTTTTGAGTCTTTTCCCTTGGCAGGTCCTACTCCGCAAAACTTACAAACATGAAGGTCTCCAAGATGGATTATGGGAAGTGTCAGAAAAAAGACGAATTAACATCAACCAGTTCATGTTCAAAAGAGTAATAAATGACAAACTCAAACTTGCCTGAACTGAACAAGTTTCAAAGCTTCCCACAGCCATCATTCAGAAACGTACTGGCTGAATTTCAATGTTTTTTGTACGAATATGGCGTGAAACTGTACTGAGCCAGATTTACATAGAAAGGAGGCATGTTTTGTTCTGCATAGAATAACAATGAATGGAAATATTCAAGAAACTGCACTATATCAGCTCGTATAAACTGATTTGCTGGTGGTTAGTGAATGCTTTGCTGTTTCAAGAGAGGGAAAGAGTGAATATATATGACTGATATGCCAGAAAACATAACTCTCTGTGAGTTGAGGAGCACTCAAACCTTTTACCTCAGACTTGAAAGACATAATAGCAGGAAGTGTTATCTAACATTAGCTGAATTAGCCTGAAAGAAAAGAAGGAACAGTCTTGAATTGATGTGAGTTTCAATGAGAACTTAAATGAGAACAATTCATTTAGTTCATTCGAGGCCCCGTCAAATGATTTACGGCATGCATGATATCTCCAGGGTGTACGCCGTCGACTAAAACAACAAAACTCACAATAGCACCAATTGTAGATTTGTTTTTGTTCCCCGAGCACAGGCACAATTTATGGGGTCGAATACACAACAGTGCTGTCTTTTTTTCTCCACCTCTGCTCTGTACCCACCCTCTTTCACCTTGACTTCATAACACCACTTTTCACAGTCTAATGAGAGTCTGGAGGCTGTGTACAGCATTCCTGGGTGGTGATATAAGTCGTGCACCTGTGCACACTTGTGTACGCTTTACCAATCCACAGCCAAATGTTTTGGGCTTCAGGACGCATGTGATATTTCAAACTGAAGAATGGGACAAGCCTGAACCCCAAGGCCAATCAAACCGCTCGATTCGTCACTAGCGAGCATGGCGTTCCAGAGAAAGTGAATCACCATGTCATTCAGATCCCAGGAAAATCTACAGCAGTTAATTGTGTTACACAAATGAAATGTAAAGCCATTTAGCAGACATGCCACGTGAGTCACTCTTTAGCGTTCCCATGCTTGTCCAAATTGATAGCACTTAACTCATTGGCAGATGAGCCAAGGCTTGTTTCTGCAAATTAATTTTCTGAATAAACTGTTTGTTAGGCTGCCTGTCAAAGACGGATGTCATGCTGAAAGTTGTCTTCGGGCTTATGATTACAGGGAGCGTGCAGGGTTGGGTTCGGGTAGGGCTCAAAGTCAAATGGAGGAGACAGTATCTTTCCAAAAGAGTCTCAGAAGTTTTGCAGCTATAAATAACCACAAGCTCCATTTTGCATCCGTGCTTCTCAAGGGCTTAGGCTTTTTGTTTAACAGCCTCTGCCGTGCATTGTTTTCATGTAGTTTCATCAGCTTTGCATGTCTTTTTTTTACGCTGTGACCTCTACTGTGATGACCCAGAGTTCGCTCCTGCTCCACATCGGCCATTAGCTGTGACCTCCATGTTCCTCTTTCAAGCAGATGCCAATATTAGCCTTCCAGGCATGCAGTAAGAGGAGATAATGGCTCTATTAAAAAAGCTGTTAGCCTCTTTCTGGCAGTTTTCTGGCAAGTTATATGCATAAAAAAACCTGTTGTTGTAGGTAAACGCACTTTACCTAATTTTTTTAAAAATAAATTACATCTAGAGTAAAGGCTGGAACACATTATGCATTTGGTTTTTTTAAATACTAGGCAACTTATATTTGCTGATTTTAAATGGTTACAGATAAAAACTAGACATCAAGCACTATGCAACTGAGGATCACACACTATAAGACATTAAAGTATTTCCAAACACAAAAATAAATTGTGACAAATGAAAACAGTGTGTTCTAAAATAAGATCAAAATAACAAACATGTTTAATGTTAACTGGTGGATTCATAGTCTGACTCTGAAGCTAAAAAAATCTGAGTCTGTGCCCATCATACACTATACAATTTTTTTTAAAATTATCAATTCATTCCACCCAAAATCTGCAGGCTGGCTCTGGCCTTCAGCAGTTATCACAGTCTCTTCCAGACTGCAAATCTGAGCATAAATCTGGGCAAAAGTTGTATAGTGTATTCCAGCCTTATCCAGCTTTTTGTGTCTGAACAATGCAAAGTTTAAATTATGTAATCTGCCATTGCAGAATACTTTCTCAGCAACGTTTTGCATCCTAAAAGACACTTTCACACTCTCAGTCACTTATTTCATTTGTCTAATGATATTATCCTACAGTGTAGACATGTATCACAGGAGAAGTTTGTCTTTTCTTTTTCTTCATTTCAACCACACCCTAAATTATGTTCCACACAAAAATACATAAATGCACACAATTAAAGAATACACATATACAAAAATGCACACAATTTAGGAAACACAATTATGTAATATTGTAAAATAAGTACAGTCAATTTTAAAAAGAAAAAAAACATTATTTGGGACAATTTTTGGTGGAAATTTCATTATAGCTGTATTTTATTTTATTTTATTTTTTTAAAAGGGAAGTTGATACATTTAGTATTTTCCACCTAAATTGTCAATAGGAAATATATACAGCAAACACAGTAAAGAAAACTGGCCTCATTGTTCATGTTTTTTTTTTTTTTTTTTTTTTTTTTTTTGACATTTAATGAATATTCTTTAATTCTGCACAGCCTTGATTTTGTTTATGTCGAATAAAATATGATTAACTAACCTCTCTAATGTCTGCTGGTAGAAGCTGAAGTGTCCCTGTTCCCTCAGACTCTGACAAGCGGAGGCGTCTCTTCTCAAAGAAGCTCTGCTTTTGATTAAAATTAATTATTGTCTAACTGAGCAATTCCTTTCCATTTAATGTCCTCAGTGGGTGTAATTAACTCGAACACATTCCTCTTAAGTTGTTTTGCATGAAGCACATTTTCCCTCAAGGGATTGGTCTTCCCCATGAGAGCAAGCAAATTCCTCTGACACTCATCCCTTTAACCTTCAAGCCGGTTAGTCTGTGGAGTCTCATGTCTTCCTGTCTGTGGTCTTCAGGCTGATGATCTGTTCCCAGTGGAATGTCTTATTAGAGAATGTGAGGTCAGGGAAGTATGGAAGCTTATTTCCACCACAGAATTTAACAAAAAGAAAGAAAGAACGGTAATTGTGACTTTTTACAGTATCTCACAATTCTGAGTTTATATCTCACAACTGAGAAAAGTAGAACTGAGAGATATAAACAAGCCAGACTTGTGAGATGTAAACTCACAATTCTAACATGATAACTTGCAGTTGCAAGATAAAATTCTGGGAAAGAAGTCAGAAATGTGAGATGTTAACCAAGAATAAAGAGAAAAAAATCAGAATTGCAAGATGTTAACTTAGAATTCCAGAGAAAAAAAAGTCAAAATTGTGAGATGTTTACTCAGAATTCCGAGGGGAAAAAAGTCAGAATTGCAAGATGTTAGCTCAGAATTCTGAGAAAAAAGACAGAATTGAGATGTTAACACAGAATTCCAAGAAGTCCAAATCACAAGATGTTAACTCAGAATTCCAAGAAAAAAGTCAGAATTGAGATGTTTTTTTTTTTTTTTTTTTTTAATTCTGAGGGGGAAAAAAGGCAAAATTGTGAGATGTTAACCCTTTAAGACCCAAGGGTAAAATCATTATCACATATTTTGTTTATTTGACTGTAAAATTCTAACAATGTGCTATTCTCAAGTGCAAGGTGTCATTTATTTCAGAAAACAAATGGCTTTCAAAAAAGTACAGTTTTTGACCATTAATGGTGTGTGGAGAGTTAGTAAACAGAATTTAAATAGACAAAAAAAAGAACAAAATTTTCAGATTTGTATTTAGAAAAAAAAGAGAAAAATAAACCAACACTTTTTACTTCAAACTTCAACTATATTACATATATGCAAGTATATGTAATATACTGGGTTGCACAGTTTTCATTCAGGAGGCTTTTTTTGTTGTTGTTTATACACGCACACATGTATACATGCATACACTCATACAGTCAAGAAAATATTTATTTGATCCCCTGCTGATTTTGTAAGTTTACCCACTTACAAAGAAATGAAGGTCTGTAATTTTTATGGTATGGTTTATTTTAATGTATAGAGACAGAATACTAACCAAAAAATCCAGAAAAAAAAAAAAAAACATTATATAAGGGTTAGAAATTGATTTGCATTTCAGTGAGTGTATTTGATCCCCAAGCATAACATGACTTTTTTTGTAGATGGTCACCAGGTTTGCACACATCTGCACACACCTGCGCTGTCCAACCCCAACAGTAAATCATTTGGATTAAAAGTATAGGCATGCTAGATGGTTTGACAGGGCCAAAGCTTTAAACACGGCATTATGGGATTGATTTTTTTGTTTTTGATGGAGAGAAGGGGGCGTATTCCACTGCGTTAAAAGCTTAATGGCACTCCCCAGACAAGCCTCAAACAAGGGTAATGTAGACAGAATTAAATGACTGTCTAATTAATTAGAAGAGCGGAGGCTGGTAAGGAACAGCAGTGGCTTCTTATTAGACCGAGTTTGCGAGTCTCTGGAGAGTGCTGCTTTGGAATATTATCTGGTGCAAGCGACATTTCCCAGCAGGCTCTGGTTGCTGACACATGCACGCACTCAACCGCCCGTTGTTAGCGTGGTTGCTGTGTTTCCGCATTGTGTTCCCTTGAAAAAACACAAGAGGAGAAGATCACAGAATAATTAAACACACCCACTTTGAAGTCTGTTTTCTCGCCTCGGGATGTAATTCTTTTTCAGGATTTGTTGTTGTTGTAGCTCTGACCCAGAACTTAATGGATGCGGCGCACGCCTGTTAAAGAGTGTAACGCCTACAGTGTGAGCATCAAACAGCAACTCAGCAAATATCTTGTACATCTAGCCTTCCCTCTTTATCTGGGATAATCTCTTATCTGATAACAAGGTCTAGTCAAACTGTGAATCATTTGGACTAGAGCTTTCCATCCAAGTCTGATTCATTGGATTCATTCAAGCTGTTTGATTCATTTGGTGAATCATTTGCCAATATAAGCAGATATAATTCAGCTTCAGTAAATTGTCCCACAACACAGCCTAGATAGTCAGTCCTTCGTATCATTCACTCTCACTCATTGCTTTATTCCTGTCAGTCATGTCACAGTGTCAGTTGTGTACTGCAGCACTGAGCTTGTTACATATTAGAGCAGAGTTTTTATGTGTGCTTCTGTCTCTCCCTTTAGTCTCTCTCTCTCTGCTCTTCCTCTTGCATGGCTGTGTCTTTGTCTTTGAAGTTTAGTGTCTGCTTTAATGAGTGTGTACTTCAGACTTTTTCAGCCCACTTTGTATTTGGTGTTTTGTGTTTGCGCTCTCTCTTTCACCATCCCTCTTTTCTTTCCTTTCCTTTCCTTTCCTTTCCTTTCCTTTTTTCTCTTTATTTTTTTTTGGCCAATTCTTGATTTTCTGTTATTATTCACTCATTCCTTACTTCTACCTCTCTTGTTCTTTCTTTCTTTCTTTCTTTCTTTCTTTCTTTCTTTCTTTTATCTTTTTCCTTAATTAAGATGCTCATTTCACTATTCCTTCCTTCCTTCCTTCCTTCCTTTTTCTTTCTTGCTTCCTTTTTTTAAATTACACCTATGCTTCCTTCCTTGATTCTTTCTTTTATTCTTTCTGTCCTTCTTCCTTCTGTCCTCCTCCTGTCCTTCCTTCCCTTTTTTCTTCTTTGCATCTTTCATTTACTTCTGTCTTTCCTTCCCCATTTTCCTTCCTTCCCTTTTTCTTTCTGTTTCTTCCATTTACTTTTATATTTCCTTCCTTCTTTTTTATTACTTTTCTCTGTATTTCTTACTTTTATTTTTTCCTTCGCTCCTTCCTTGTTTTTCTTTCATTTACTTTCATCTTTCCTTCCTTCATCCTTGATTTTTTTTTCCGTTTTCTTTCTTGCTTACTTTTTTAAATTACATATATCCTCTTGTTATTTTCTGTTATTCTTACCTTTTCTTTTTTCCTTCTTTCCTTCCTTCGATCATTCCTTCTTTCTTTCTTTCTTTCTTTCTTTCTTTCTTTGTTTCTTCTGTACTTCCTTTCTCTGTTTCCTTTCTTTCTTTTTCTTTTTTTGTTTTTTTTTTTTTTTTTTTTTTTTTTCTTTTATTTCTTTTATTCCTTCTTTCCTTCCTTACTATTTTCTATATTTCTGACTTTTTTCCTTCCTTCCTTACTTGTTTCTTTTATTCTTTTCTTCCTTCTGTCCTTCCTTTCATTTCCTTCCTTCCTTCCTTCCTTCCTTCCTTCCTTCCTTCCTTTCACTATCAGTCACTCTGTCTCTCTCTCTCTCTCCCTCACTCATTTGGGCTCCAAGCTCGTTCAGCCCCGGCAGCTTGTCTTCTATCTCCTGGGAGGTGATACTTGGTTTTGATGTATAAATCATCCTTGACTGTTCAGTCTTTAATTAATGACCCCCATCTGTCCTTGCTGGGTGAGTTTGAATTTTAAAATGCTGACACACCAAACAAGCACCTCTGCGACTGCCTGACGCAACGAGCCCCCGAGTAAAGCAAGCTATCAGCGCACAGAGAATAAGCAGTCTGACATAGACACCCTCACCTGCTCCGAGGTGCTTCCAGTCCATTTACCCAGCAGAGCAGGAGAGATAAAGCACGCGAGAGGCTGAAAACCAGTGGTCGGACAGAGCAGGGGTAATAATACTTCCGTACATCATTTGGCCAGACCAGTAAGGCTGTGTGTATGTGTGTGTGTTCATAGGCTTTTCAAGTGAGCCCTGCCAGAGTTTCTGAAGCGGTTATGGAGGCATCAAAGACAAGCGTCGCGGTGAGTCACTGGCTGCCTTTTACAATCTATGTACTGGATGTGTGCAAGATAGCGTTTCAGGGAATAGACGGGGGGTGCGGGACGTGCAGGTGGACAGGGTCAGGCTGCATCACATAATGCATGAACAGCCAACAACACAAAACAAGAGAACATAAAGGCTCTGTTCTCGCTTTTGTATGCCGATGTTGTCGATTTTGTTGTTCCCATCGTTCCTGCTTTTCAGTCCGCTCTGGCTTCTTTTTTGTTTCTTCTCATGTCATTAATATCAGCTGTTCATCTCAGCACCATGTTCATGTCTTTCTCTCCTTTCTCCCGCTGTGCGGGTCATCACATCGTACAGCTGCTCATGTAGCATGGTGGGGTGGCTCTCTTTGAGTTGTCGCTACGATTTCCCTCTTTATCGCTCAAACTTGTGTTTTAGTGAAGCATGTGCTATTTACACAGTTCTCCGCCTCTCACCATTGTGATTCAACACCAATGAAATTCAACTCCCTCATAAATCTTTTGCACGTAGTGTTAAACTCCATTAGTCTATGATATGGGACATCTTCCCTCATCTTCCCTTTTTCATGAGCTAAACAAATGCAAGCGGTCTCAAAGTGACCCAAACTCACCAGTTCTGACCGCAAACCTCTTATTAAACTTTAATTGCTACAAACCTGTTTCTACAGAGTGTACACTAGAGCTCATGAATTAGGACACCCTCCCCCCAGTGTGAAAGTCTCAGCCCAGCGCACACAGTTTCTCGTTAGTGACGATTAGTGGTTGTGATGTGGAACTAATTTGCTGTTAGTTGCTTGTTTTGAATCTAATCCGTCTTTGTGGGATCTCTGTGGACTCTGTATCATTTATCCATGCGCACCTACACTAACATTATCATCCGCACAGTGTTTTTCCTTAATTCGTGAAAAAGACAGATCAGAAGCATTGGGGAAAAGAATCTGCTGCCCTTAATCCCTTAAAAGCAGATGTATTATGAGATACAGTTTTCCGTTCTAAATGTAGAAGCCTGCTTTTATGCAATGCATTTTGGAAGTGGATGTGAATATATATTAAAGGGATAGTTCATCCAAAAATTTAATTTATGTCATTTATTCATATTCACGTTGTTCCAAACCTGTTCACTGTTGTTTTTAATCATTTTAATGGCATAAAATTCATATATTCTAATTGAGTTGTACACTACCAGTCAAAAGTTTGTGGTTGGTAGGATTATACTCACCAAGGATGCAGTAATATGATTAAAAAATATATATTACAATTGAAAAATGTTTTCTATTTCAGTATATTTTTAAATGTAATTGTGATGCCGTTACTCCAATTTTCAGTGTCACATGATCCTTCAGAAATCAAAATGTTGATTTGGTGCCCCAAAAATTCTATATTGTTACTTTTGATCAGTTTAATGCCTCCTTGCTGAGTATGTTTTTTTGTTGTTGTTGTTTTTTATGGTATATCTCATATCTTGATGGAAAAGCTTGTCTGTTTCAGACAGAAAGAGTGATTCATTTCATTCTGTCTAAATGCCATGTATCTGCCATTCCAACAGCAAACCTTGGAGAATAACTTAACCAATCTGGTGAAGAGGAACAGTGAGCTGGAGAACCAGATGGCCAAACTCATCCAGATTTGTCAACAGGTGGAGGTGAGTCCAGGCAAATTTATCATTATATCCTTCATCCTTCAAATCACCATCCTCATCATACTCCCTCATATATTCTTTTCCATAAATTATTTAGTTTGCATTTTATTTTTAGTGACAAATGGTTTGTTGCCCTTTTGAGCTACAAATGCTTGTTAGAGGTTCAAGGCTGCTACAAGGTACAAAATGATACTTTTACATGAAAAGTGGAAAAATGTATGTGAATCCCTGAGGTAATATCTTAGCTAAAGCTTATGTCGAATCTAATTAATGAAGCAAGATTGGAAGTGCTGATCAGGGTAAAATAAAAATTGAGATTCCTATTCACTAGACGTATTGCCTGATGTGAAACATACCTTGAATAAAAAGAGATGTCTGAATGAGAATTGTTGACTTAAAGCAGAAATATCTCTACACATTAGTCATCAGTCCACAGTGAGAGAAATTGTCTATAAATGGGGAAAGTTCAGCAGTGAATGCTCAGTGATGTCATTAATGTGGATTAGTATTGTCACATTTGTAATCATTCGAGAGTGTCTGAAATTTTCTAAAATTCAGTATGGTTTGTTCTAATTATTAAATTGCATGCTTTTTCCCTATAATTCTGTGAAAGATTACATGGTTTGCACAATAATGACTTGAAAACACATCATTTGTTATTTAAGTAAGATGTTTTTCACAGCTTTCACAAACTTTTTCCCTACAAGATTTACACATATTACATATATCAATCAGTATCTATCTATCTATATATATACAGTATATACATGTAATCTTTTTTGGAACCTGATTATGTAATCCAGATTACATGTGATTGGTAACTAGCACTGTGTGTGTGTGTGTGTATATCTATATATATATATACATATATACATATATGATATGTAATATATATTGGTATAGTTCACTATGTATATATATATATATATATATATATATATATATATATATATATATATATATATATATATATATATATATGGTTTTTGTTTTACAAAGAATGAAGACCTTGTTTGATACAGTTATAAAATAACATATAATAAATAATTACATTTTAGAAATATACACTTTGTTTTTAGTATTATTTATTATTACACACGCAAAATTTAACAGCACGACTGTTTTCAGTATTAATAATAATAAAATGATTATATTATATTACTATATTATTAAAAATAATAATGTTTCTTGAGCAGCAAATCAGCATATTAGAATCATTTCTGAAAGATGTGATACTAAAGACTGGAGTAATGATGCTGAAAATTTAGCTTTGCCATCACAGGAATTAATTGCATTTGAAAATATATTAAAATTGGAAAACAGTTATTTTAAATTGTAATAATACATTACAATATTACTGAATTTACTATATTACTGGGCAAAAAAATACAGCCTTGGTGGGCATTTTAATTATTGTTACCACCATGATGTTACTTGTTCATATATTTGCAGCCGCAGCTTGGATGTGACATATTTATGCACACATGGTAAACAGTCCTTTTGAAAGTCAGTTAGTAGCCTTTTATCTTTAAATCAGAGCTTATTAAAGGCACGACAAACAAGGCACCAGGGATATATTTAGGCCTTTGCATGATGTCACCTTGAACATCGGCTGAGCGAGTTGTTGTTACTCCAAATATGACTCAAGATGAGCATCAGGCACAAGGGAAATTCAAATGCGAGCGTCCTTTTTAATGACTCTGTCAGGATGGTTGTCCTTGCTGTTTGAGAAAAGAAAGCAGGTGACAAGGCATTGTTACTTCATTAGCTGAATCAGTCTTGTTGAACCCCGAGGGGGCTGCATGCGTAGCACGTCTCTAACCTCAGCTGAACCGCACATAAAAAACTTCTGCATACCACCGGCTGCTTTGAGTACTTGAAGAATGTAGCTCACACCTCAGCTGAGAGAGTTAGTGTGGTTGAGGCCATTCATTTTAAAGCATTTAAAAACAGCTTTCCTCAGTAAATCCCCAGCTACGTATATTATATTGAGTTGAACACCCTCAATGTGATTTAAAATGGTTAAACCTATCTGAAATAAATAAAGTATTAACTGCATTTCATGGCGTTTTCTTCTTAATGATCAGAAGCACATCTTCTTTATGACCAGGCCCTCTGTGTCATGTTTATTTGAAAGCCACAGTTAATTATTGAGGACCAAATGAATGAGGTGTGATAATGATAAGTAAGCCAGATTTCAGGGACACTGCAAATTAAATGTCTTGGAGGTTAAATGCTGAAGGTTTGACCCAAAATCCCTCAGCTGTGAACTTTGGTCCTCCACTGTGCGTATAAAGCTGGCAAGGACAGGAAATGTGCATCAGTTTTGATCCTCAAGCAGCCAGTTAAATTATAGTATTTTGATTTTCAAACTTGTAATCATGATAAAGTGCATTTATGTGCTGCAGGGTCAGTAGAAGTTCAGATCTGTCATCCCTGTAAAACGGGTGATTTAAATAACTTTACAGCTCAACTTGTAAACATTTTGTAATAGAATGGATTAAGTAAATGAGACAAAAATACACCTTTCACATTTCTGATTAAGAGATTAGAGCTAAAAATTAGGAGTTTAAGCAAACATTAACTGTTATTCCAGACCTTCTAACTTCTATGACTTTCTGTCTTCAGTGTAATGGCACATTTTATTTTATTTTATTCTGTTTAATTCCATGCTTTTATTGTGATTATTTTTATTCCTTTTTTGCCTTGCTTGCATTGTTAAATGGAAAAAAATATTCTCTATGGTACTGTACTTAACATTATGCCTCAGATGTTGTTACTAGAACATGAATGTTCTGTAACTTTACCAGTTTAGCCAATCAGAAGACTTTGAGGTGATTTCTGCCTGTCAGTCATTTTTCAGGACAGCCCATAAATAGGAGTTAGGCTGGATTAGGCTGGTTTTTAATGTAGATCGATCAAGTTAAGCAGCATATTCAGCTTCATAAACGGTTGTCAGTTGTAAGTGTGTGACACAAACACATGGAGAACACTGAGATGGTAAAACTTGTGTAAAACTTAAATTCATATTTATTATTTCATTCTTTCATATTTAGTATATTTGGGTATTAAATATTGTGTTGTAATTGAGCAAGTGCATTTTATTGTATTTATTACTTTCTTTTTTGATGGTTATGTCTGTTTATGTTTTTTGTACGTCTCAAAGCAGATTCACACGCTCTGTTGTGAAACATCTGCAGTATCATTCTAGCATTCAACAATGAATGAATGCAATGTATTGCAGATGCAAACTCTTAACAAATGACATCTTTCAGATGAAAACACACATCAAATAGACCCTTCAGCATTCGTGCAGCATCAGAGGAACATCTGCAGAGATGTTTACAGGGGTCTTTGTAAGCATTACGTGAAAAATAGTGTCCATGGCAAGGTTTTCGATGGATTCCATTACAGTGAACAGTGAAGGAAATGTCCTGAGAGAACCAATGTATAAATAACTCACAAGTGATGCTGTCAGGGGACCGAAGGTGTCTGGGGAACTTTGCACTTTCAGTTGGGAATTTCCATTTTTACCTTTGGTGATTTGAAGCCTGGAGGACATCACTGCCTTCTTTGACATTCCAGGTTCTCTCTCTGGGCTGCTGTGGGTTATTAGCCCTGCGGTGAAAAGGGCCGCTTTGTTGTGTTACTGTTCCACCGAGTGGACATCTGTGCAGTGTGGTGAGGGCCGCCACGCTGTGATGCATATGCCTCTCCCTCATACATTTTTAACAGGGCCACTTGGACTCTTCGGCAATGAGGCAGGCCCCATAGGAGCGTCTTGTACATCCGTGTACTTAGAGCACTCAGACCTGCCCCATCTGTCAGCATACGGGTGAGATACACAGTAATCAGAGCTGCCACAAAAACAGACCTCTGCTCAGTGGCATCTGTTCAGCAGCACTTAGATTGTTTATGTACCCAAAGTGAACCGCTGGAGCTCATTAACAACCTTTATATAGAATTCTGTTTATTTGCATTTATTTTGGATTAGTTGTTTTTAGTGCGTTGTGGTTTGGTGAGATAAAGGTCAGGAACTGATGAGTCTGGTCAATAATGAGTCTTGTCGCAGTCATTACATGCAGCGCACACTAGCATCTGGGCTTAATCCGAAAAATAAATGGCTGAAGTATGTGCAAACATTTTGGAGTTTTTTTTTTTTATTAAATGTACGTTTTTTTTTTTCTTACTTAAAATTTATATATTATGTGTATATAAATACACACTCATGCAGTGTATATTTTGTAAATATTTAAATACTATGTATTTAAATGTATATATTTATATAATTTATATTATATATAAATTTATTTAATATACTAATATAATGTATTTTTCTTAAATTTATACATGCATGTGTGTGTATTTATATATACATAATAAATATACACAGTACACACACACATATTATGTAAACAAAAACTTAAACTAATATAATGTATTTTTCTTAAATTTTGACAGCACTAATATATATATATATATATATATATATATATATATATATATATATATATATATATATATATATATATATATATATATATATATATATATATATATATATATATATATATACATATGAACAGATGATGTTGAATGTTCATTATTCATAGATGAGATTTTTGTTTTTTTTGTTTTTTGAAATTTTATTTTTTTTTTTTTCTTCTTTATCTTACATCTATTTATCCCTCAGTGTATTGTATTACAATCCATTTTATCATCTTTATATTTCTTTATCCATATTTGGATATATAACTTTTTGAACTATCATAATCCTTCAATGTTTTTTTTTTTTTTTAGATACTTTTTTATTTTTCGTTTTTTTTTTTTAATTGCAAGTCTAGTTTATTATGTGGCCTACATCACACAGCGTCGCAAAGGCACTAAGTTACATTGGTATATTTTATTTTGTGGCCTATATGGAAACTGCATCTACATTGCATTATTTTTATGCATTGTAAATGTAGTTTTGAATACCCTAACTTGCTCCTTTGAGACTATTTTACAACCTTAGATTTTGCCTCTTAACAACTACTTAACATTTCAGTTACCAGCTTTTACCACGATATAAAGTTTTTATATGAAATCTGTTTTAAACTCTTTTAAAGATTCAGCGTTAGTGTTTGTAAGGGAATGCAGACTAAATCACCTGTTCATTTTTTTCTATTTCAGTACAGAATCCCAATCCACAATGACGCAGGATTGTTGTAGATCTTTTCTGAGTGTCCAATAAACATTAATCCAATCCAAGACAGTCTAAATGCGTAGACAAAACGTCTGTGCACAGCACAACACTTTAAAGGTGTCAGCATGAATCTGCCAAAATGCCAGGCGAGTCAGCCTTCAGGGGCTTTGCTGACTTATGGCAGGCCGGTAGGGTGCAGGTTGGGCGCGGTAGTGTGGTGTGGTATCTCGTTAATTTCATACTCAGAAGAGTCCTTTATAGTCCCAAGAAAAGCTACGGGAATGTATTTAATCCCTGGTGGAAGGATGATGTGTTAAGAGGTCTGATAAGTAACAGATCATATTGGCAGCCATTTCAACCTGTAGCCCAAGATCTTGGTTACCCACTGAAGCTAAGCAGGGTTGAGCCTGGTCAGTACCTGGATGGGAGACCTCCTGGGAAACTATGTTGCTGCTGGAAGAGGTGTTAGTGAGGCCAGCAAGAGGTGCTCACCCTGTGGTCTGTGTGGGTCCTAGCGTATAGTGACGTGGACACTATACTGTCAACAAGCTCTGTGGTCATTAAAAATCCCGTCTTTCAAAAAGAGTAGAGGGGTGACCGCGGGATCCTGGCCAAATTTGCCCATTGGCCTCTGACCATCATTGCCTCCTAACCATCCCCGTATCTACAGATGGGCTTCATCACTCTGTTTCCTGTCCAGCAGTAAGCTCGGGTGTGGTGGGCGTTCTGGCGCACTATGGCTGCCGTCGCATCATCCAGGTGGATGCTGCACACTGCTGGTTGATGAGGAGATTCCCCCTCACAATGTTAAGCGCTTTGAGTGCCTAGAAAAGCACTATATAAATGTAATGAATTATTATAATTATTTTTTTTTTTTTTATTTTTTTTTTTTTTTATTGTTGTTGTCGTCAGTATGTGTAGTCGTTCTCTGAGCTAGTGCGCTGTGCCAGGGTGGTGTGTGGTGGTAGTTTGCTTTGCTTCAGACTTACCATATGTGTCTGCTGGCTCATTTTTATTCTACTCTCTAGGGTAGTGGTAGGATTTTTTGCATTTTTTCTTAACATAATGATGCCTACACCATAAAATGGTTGTAGTTTTAACTGTAAATAACTGAAAATGCTACTTCTCATTCTATATGGAATGAAAAACTGAAATAGATCTAATTTCATGTTATTTTACAGTAAATTACTATTAAATATATTTCATAACTTTTTGGAAGTGAAACAGTCATCTCATTTACAGTGTTTTCAGGTTTATTTATTTATTTGTTTGTTTGTTTTTTACTGTAAATTTAAATTCAATCTCTAAAACTTAAAATGTTGCTGCCATATTTTTCCAGTAAGGTTTTGGCAACCACAGCTACCAAATTTTTTGTCATACATTTCACAGATTAGTTTTTACAGTGTCAGTATGACTTTGCATTGAAAGCAATCATAGACCATTCTAAAGACATCTGCATTCACTGTTTATTTTATAGACATTCCCAAAAAAGGTTTAATCCTTAGGGTTTGTCTGGTATTGATCGGGTTTCTTCTGTGTGAGTGTATAACGATTGACCAAAAAAAGTTGCTTAGCCGAAATTCAATAAAATGTTGGGTTTGTGCTGTCCTTGGCTTCTGTGCTTTTTTAATGAGACTGAACCTGTTTTGTTTTTGGTTTAGTTTTATTTTTCTGTTTATTTAAATGCATGTGTGTGTGTGTGTGAGTGTGTGCGTGCTTGATTAACAGCTTAAGTGGATCTGTCTTGAATAATAAGCTTTCTGCAAAGATCGGATAGTACAGTGCTAAAGCAGGATCCTAAGAGAGCAGTACGGGAATCTTTGATGGGATATCACAACTTTGTCTAATTACAAGGATGATCTGAGGAAGGAATTGAAGTAGAGTCTAAAATATCTCTTCTTTCTGTAATGATTTGGTCCACATCACTCCAGACAGGACGTGATGTTGATATTCTCATGGCTTTTGCATGAACTGAAGCAGAGAGGCTGGACTAACTTAGTTATCCCAGCAGACTGATTAAATGCCATTGTATTTTTTTTATGAAACTCTTTGCTCTTATCTGCAGGTGAACACAGCCATGCATGAAGCCAAGCTGGTAGAGGAGTGTGATGAATTGGTGGAGATAATTCGCCAGAGGAAACAGGTCATTGCTGTCAAGATCAAAGAGTCCAAGGTACAGTTTCTCTCTATTAAATCAGACTCGTATCAAGCACTTGAGACACATTTAGGAAAGTTTTCGATGTGCTTTTCAGTTTATAAACTCTTTAAAGTTCCGAGTATAATATCAAGGTGGAAGTTAAAACTTTTTAGCTTCTTTCATTTTTACCTAAAAAATGGAAATTTCATTTACTCACCCTCATGTCGTCCAAGAAAATGTGTGTGAGTGACGTGTTTTGTCCATACAATGAATATGTTGAAACAATTGTCCTAACGTCTTATTTTGTGTTCTACAGAAGAACAAAGTCTGTACAGGTTTAGAACAACATAATAATGACTTTCATTTTTGGTGAACTGTTCCTTTAAGACGCACATATGGAAGAGAAACAGGTTTTTTCAGAGCTCAGTCCTTCACTCACTTAGAGAAAGCTTTTTGAATTTGATTCTTGACAGTATGTCACATAGCGCACAAATACGGAGCTGGCATTTCTAACACATCTTTCAGATCATGTCACTACCCCTGTTATAGCAAGAGAGAGACTGTCAGGGTCTGTTGGACCCTACGCTGTGCGGAGAGATTGGTGATGTGTCGCCTGATGACAAGATGGAGAAAAGGCTGGGAAAATCACAGCATATTTTCCATTTGTGAATTAAAAACTCCTCTATTTAATCTGTCCTGTGTGAACGCTGAGGTTAAGCTGGTGCATATGAGTTATAATGTGGCTGTGAGGATGTTTAGGGCTTTGGAGATCCTATCAGATAGTCCACAGGCCAAAGTGTGGTGGCCATCGGGTGAGGGTGCAGTGAAGCGTAGAGATATTGCTTGAACAAGATTGTTGAATGTATGACAGGAAGCTTGGCTGGTTGATGCGGACTTGGCCATGTGGCTTCACTTAACAAGCTTCCCTTGTGTAACAGTAACAAGGCCTTGATAATCTTCAGCAGCACAAACAAGGCACAGTGAACAGCACTCTTCTCCTCTGGGATAGGATATAAAGACTAGACAGTCACTTTCAGTGCAAAATAAAAATAAATGGAAATGTTGAAATGTCCTTTTGCATTATAAAGACAAGGGGGCTTTTTAGTTTTGTGTTGCACTTGTAATTTAAAGCAAAACTAAACAACTAGTGAAGTGTGTAATAGTGATTTTATTGTGAATAAGGGATGTTTTAGCTTAAATTCAAAGCTCTTAAGAGACGTACTGTACTGGCAATAATAATAAAATAAACCAATATTTCATATATAATTACTTTTAATAATTTTATTCATTTTTATTATACTAACGTTCAAAAGTACACTCTCAGAAAAAAGGTACAAAAGCTGTCACTGGGGCAGTAAGGCAAACCTTACTACCTAAACAGTCCATATTTGTACCTTAAAGATGCATATAAGCACCTAAAGTGTACATATTAGTACCTAAAAGGTACAAAAGTGTACCTTTTGTAAAGGTACCACCCCAGTGACTGTTGATTTTACACAGAACGATCATATATTGTTCCATGTTTTATATTTTGACACTCTTCAAACATTGCCAGAACTGAAGAGTCAGATTTTCTGCTCCAGTTCATCTGTGTGCTGTGTGTATGTAGCGTTTTGTGTTTGAGAGTGAGTGTGCAGCGCACAGGCACTTTAACTTTGACAGCCTGAACTCACACTCTTATTAAGTGGGGATTTGAGCTGCGAGACAGGCCTGTGATTCTCTGTTTTTGGGTAATGTGATGTGAGAGATCCGGACAAATGCAGTAATGTCCATCAGAAGTGTCTACGTAAGACCTTCGGTGATGTACTCTCACACGGCAGCCCACAGTCGACATGCACAGCCTGCAACATGAGATTATGTCTGGCCTTTTGCAAACATCAGTAATGCAGCTCCAGCACAAAGTGCCTGTATCTCTAGCATTAAGGAGGCTTTTGGAATCATAAACCCAGGCGCAAAGTGTCTGCAAGATTTGATCTGAGGCTTTGGCTGTTCAGGCTGGTTTGTTACTGGGTTGTTTTTGAATGATTTTCTTTTCTTTTCTTTTCTTTTTTCTGATGCAGTCTAAATTCTTTAATGCCGTCCTGAAATTCTGAAACTTTTTGGCAGTGCACAATCTGATCAAAGCAAATCATTTGAAGCTGTCTTTAAGAAATGGGGTCAGATTGGGATTTGATGTAATGCAATCCACTTCAGCACCGAGCAACATTTTTCTCTTCTTGTTTCTTGATTTATCTGAATGCTTCCAATCATTCCTTCCAGGCAGACGTTCCATTCCTCTATTGAATTACACTGTGGCATAGGCTAGATCCTGCTTAACCGACTTACTGGCTTATTGAGGAAGCATAGCTAATGTCTGTCATTCCCTCGCGAAAGAAAAATAATGTGTATGCACATGAAACATGGGGTTATTTGAAGGAAAGCTCAATTCGTATTAAATCTGTGGTCAGGTATGAGCAAAATCTTATTTCATGCTATGAGTGTTTTATATTATGGTAACGGTATATATAAGATTGCTGGAAATTCTTTTATTTTTTATGTTAATTCAGACCAGTATGTTTTATATTTAAGCATGGAATGAAGTAATGCCTATTTTTGTGTAATCTATAGAATTATAACATACTTTGCAAATCAAATGCATATCATCTCATTTGAATAATTCCTTTTTGTAATGAATCCCGATGGACACAAACCAAATATACAGTGCCACTAAAAAGTTTGGCCTCAGTTTTTTTAAAGAAATTAATACTTTTATTTAGCAAGAAAGTATTACTTCAATATTAATTTATATTTAATAATAATAGAATGTTAAAAGAAAAAATATTTCAAATTAATGCTGTTCTTTTAAACTTTCTATTCATCAAAGAATCCTAAAAAAAAATGTATCAGGTTTATGTATAAGAGCACAACTGTATTCAACATTGAGAATAATAAGAAATGTTTCTTGAGCAGCAAACAATTTCAAATAAATGAATAATTGGTAAACAAAAGAGACTTATTTCAAAAATCATTAAAAAAATCTTACTTTAGTAGAAAAGTATAAGATTTGGTCAACAGAGTTAAACTAGTCAATTCTAACTGGATAAGTCATATTTTGGGATCTTGTAAAGTAGCTGAAACAAGCTCACCTGTGACCACACATCACATCAAATTCTATATGAATGCAGAAAATAGATTTTTATGCAAGAAGGAAATCTGAAAAGCTATCCAGCCAGACACAAGAAATGAGAAATATGAAACAATTAGCTATTCCAGCTTTAAATTAGATTCTTTGCACAGCCGTCTGGATTAGGCCATACTCTTTTCTTGTTAAAGTCTCTGAGACTTTGTGTAATTGATTTGGCTTTTTTTTACAGACATTTAATACAGAATGAAATATGCATTTGTTTTTCCATCCAGGCAAAGTCTTTAACAGTTCATGCTAATTCAGCATTTATATGATTCCTTAAAAGTCTTTTTTAACTTAACTGAAAATCAGTTCCGTCACTTTGTTGTTTCTTAGCTGTAATTAAACAAAAAGCAAACAAAGCAAAGGGCTCTTTGGCTGTGATGATGAGCCAAGAGGCGATAATGAGTTTTTGATAAAATGCTCCATTAGGGTCCATTATTTTTCATAACATCTCGAGGAACGTAAACATTTATCATATTGATAGCTTGGAAAGTTGTAATAACAGCTCCATGCATTATCTCTCATAAGAATGTGGATATATTGTAAGAAGCATGTGTGTGGGTTTAGGTGATGAAGTTGAGGAAGCTGGCCCAGCAGATTGCGAACTGCAGACAGTGTCTGGAGCGCTCGAGTGCCCTCATCACACAGGCTGAGCACAGCCTGAAGGAGAACGACCACGCCCGCTTCCTCCAGACGGCCAGGAATGTGGCAGAGAGGTGAGACCACACACACACACACACCGTCACTGCCTCTGCCAGCGTGAATTCAACTTTCAGCTACTCTGCACATTTCCTGGTGCCGCCTCCTCCTTTCAGTTCTGCTGCTTGTGGCTTATATTCAAAATAAAACAAAATATGCCTTCAAGACTCAATATTTAACTGTATTTGTGCAGCTTTGGGTGTGGAGAGAGACTTTGTGTTGTCATGCGTTTTTGACGAGCAATTAATGTAAACACAGGCGGTTTGTTTTGTGGAAATGTAAACAGGTACAAAAACAGGAGGGATCTGTGTTGCGTTATCATATCTGTGCAAATGCAGTCTAATAGACCGAATGCTGGCTAAATAATATTGTGCAATAATATTAATCATTCAAAAATTGATGAGAAACTCACTGATCCTAATGTCTATTTTTTGTTCTTTATTGCTGACAGTTTACTTGAAAACTCAAAAACAATAATACTTAATGAAATAAAAATTTAGTAATTATATGTATGAATATCTTTTAATAAAACTATTCACTGTTAATGTTAACTTAATTTTTTTTGTTGTTGTTCCTTATAACTGACTATTTACTTAAAATCATGTACCTAAAAACAATGTTTCCTGAATTAAACAAAATTTAATAATTATATATATAAATATATATAATAATAGATTTTTTAGGCAAAAGAGAAAACTGCTCAATGATCTTAATGATTTTTAATTCCTCATTACTGTCTACTAAAAACTTGTGCCTTAAAACAGTGTTTTATGGATTAACTAACAATTGAATAATTGTTATATGTAATATAATATGTATAAATATTTAAAAAAAAATTATAGAAAAGAGAAAACTGCTCACTGTTCTTAATGTTTTTTCCTACTTACTGATCGTTTAATTAAAAACTTGTACCTAGAAACAGTGTTTCCTTAAAATAAAAATTATTTATAGTAATATATATGTAACAGATATATATATATATATATATGTATATTTATATATATATATATTTTATAATTATATATATATTATAGATTTTAATAAATATAATATTGAATAATATAGCAATAGTTAAAGGATACATGCCATTATTTTACAATATCATTATTTTTATACAGAATCAGAATTGTTCTCAAGAACCATAAAATTTCAGTGGTTTTGGTAGAAACTGGTTAGAATTCTGGTCTCATGGCATCCTTACTGACTGTCTTCTGTATTATTTGAATTTCATGTGCCACACACATTTCTCTGGGTTTGAGCGCTGCCAGATGCTGTTTATAATTTCTGTCACTGTGGGTGAAATCACATACAGCCTTATAGCCTGTAAATAGACTGTTGTAAATAGAAACATTTATAAATTAATTGCCAGTGCCTCTCTTTCCTCCCAGAGTTGCCATGGCCACCGCCTCCTCCCAGGTCCTCATCCCAGACGTCAATCTAAACCAGGCTTTTGACAATTTTGCCCTTGATTTCTCCAGAGAAAAGAAAATTCTGGAAGGACTGGATTATTTGACAGGTAAAACCAGTGAGAAAACTGAAACCATCTTTTACAGGTGCCTACTGTGTATGTAGTGCAAAGTTAATGAATACATGCTGTATCTGGCAAATTGTTTTAATTGTGTTTTCTGTGCTTTTAGTGTTAAGTTAAAGAATACATGACATGGTGTATCTGACAAATGGCCAGAATTACATCAGCCATCCTTTTTCCAAACCTGAATCCACAGCCTCTCATGACACCATAACAGTGCACTGGACCTCTGAAGATGAATTCAGCGTCACCTCCTATGAGCTTCAGTACACCATCTACACTGGCCAGACCAACTTCATCAGTGAGTCTAAATACACAACTTACACAGCTTGCTATCTCACTCTTTTCCATGAAACCTTCATATAGATCTTATACTTGAATGCTTCTCAGCTGGTTTTGCTTCTGTTCACAAACTTTACATTAGACATTAAGTTGTGACCCTACACAGTACCAAAATGTTTGCCATAGAAATGTAAACAAAGAATTATTATAGTATTATTATTATTATAATAAAAGGTTTATTATAGTATTATTATTATTATACATACATTATTTATAAGGATTGCACAAGCTTTTATATTAAATAAAAATCATATTGGGCTTTATATGGGTATGACTTTTTTCAGTTTATTTTAATTTAATTAATTGTATTTTTATTTTCATTTATTTATCTTTTACTTAATTTTTACTTTTATTAGTTTAAATTAGTAATATAAATAGGATATTGCTGCACTCTTTTTTAAATCTCTTATGTGCATAAAAACATTAATACTGTGAAATATTATTTAAAAATATATAATATTGTGAAATATTATTGCAGTTTACATGTTTTCTATTTTAATATACTATGTAATGTATTTTTCAAAGCCACATTTTTAGCAACCCTTACTATTATCAATGTTGAAAACAGATTTTTTTTTTTTACATTGTCTTTTTGTGAAAAATAACTGTTTTTTTACACTGTCTTTACTGTATTTTTGTCAAAATAAAGTATAATTTCTTTTTTTAAAAGTATTAACTTTAAAGAAACTTTTGAAAAGTATCAATTTAATGCGTTCTTGCCACATAAAAGTATTAATTTAAAGAATAATTTTACTGACCACAAACTTTTGAACAGTGGTGTATATCATTTTATTATTTTAATTTTTTTCCAAATGATTCATAGGGTTTTTGAAAACCTACCTGTCTCCCTATTCATTTTGTTTTGTTGGTGCACCTGCAAATAAAAGCCCTAAGTCTAGCTTTTATGGAGCTGTGGAGTGAAAGCGTCTTAAGGCTTAATTGCTTAAAGGCCAGTAAATAACTTGTTTGTGCTTGGACAGTACAGATACAGCATTTTCCTCTCACTCACTCTCTCACTCACAGACCTGCTCCTCAGTTTTCATTCAGCCAGCTTCGGTAACAAACACGGTATATTTATTTCAACCGCTGATAGTTTAGAAGCCCCGAAACATCTTCAGAGCTACTGGAGGCTCCTTAGAGGATACAAACAAACAGACACAGAAATGGAGAGCAATGCTTTCTTCCCAGACCTTTTTATAGCATTGCTCTGTGAATGCGGATGCCTAAATGCTCCAATTCTTAGATGCGTATGCTTCGCTCCCATGAGATGAAATGTGTCTTTGCTGGTGCATTTTCTCAGCCGTTGGCCAAGTCAGGGAAAGTGGCTCCAAAAAATACTCTGGCCCCCGGTCAGGATCTATCAGCTGTAGATGGATTTTCTTCTATGAAGAAGTTCAATTACATTTAGTTTCAAGGCATTTTTAATGGAATAATATTTGTATTTTTTTTTCTTGCGTTTTATCATTTATCATATTTGCTGGCCAGTGAAATTGATGGCTTGTTTTATGTTCCCTTCAGCAAAAGTGTATTACATTTTGCAAGCCTCTCATAGCAAAAGCATACTTTTCAAGGGCTCAGAATAACATGCAGGATCTTTTTCATGATGGTCATTTATTGTGATCCGTCAGTTTGTATGCCAATAGCATGCCTTTGACATATAAAATAAGAGTCATGTGCTATGTAAAAATCTATACATTCCCCCTGCAGTGCACTCAAGTCCAATATGTGTAATAGCACAGCTCCCATGACTGGAATACCCACCTTTTGTAATCAATTAAACATGCCCAGAATTCATATGCACCAGCCAAAACTCAAGCTTAGAGAATAAATTAGCTGTGAAATGGGCTTTAAAGCAGAAAAGCATTTGCCTTGGCTGGAAAGAGTCGTTCGAGGATTGTTTTTGTTGAGAGGGTATGGTTTGTCTGCGGACTTTATCGCCAGCTCTGTGAAAGTGAGGGCACTGGCCTGGCATCAGCCCTGATTAGATCTGACACGAGCTAATGCTCTTTGCTCCTGCTCTCATTGTGACATTGATTGATAGTGATACAAGCCGCCGGACTGGCATGCTAACCTGCAGCAAACAGTATGCAAATGCCGCTGTCCTTGCAGTGGAAACGGGACACATCACCTAATCTGACGTGCGCACCTCTTGCTCAGGGACGTGTGTTGTGACTCATGGGCAGTTTATGGAAAAAGGGAGAGTCGTGGATGTTACAGGGGCCAGCAAACACATGGTCAAACACAACTGTAAAGCTGACAGTTGTGCAAACATGAGTGAGGTCAGACCAGTCTAACAAAAGACCCTATTGTGATCATCTGACTCTGTGTGTCTGTTTTCCAACATAACTCTTGTTCATTTGATAATGTGTGTCCCTGCAAAACACTAGCTCAATGTGCTGTGTAACCTTGAAAACACCAACAAATTTTAAATAATCTTAAATATAGACAAACAGAGAATGGGAACATTGGGAATGTCTGTTAGTCAGCTATTGTATGTAATATCAGTAAGTCAGAAATTGAAGGAATATTTTCTTTTCTCTGTGGAACACAAAAGAAGACGTTTTTGTTAGTCAGCTATTGTATGTAATATCAGTAAGTCAGAAATTGAAGGAATATTTTCTTTTTTTCTGCAGTTAGCTCAGACACGTATAAAAAAGGCCTCTAAATAATCTGTTCTAATGACAAATGTTCATTTAAAAATATATATATTTTTATATATAATTCTGTCTAAATGATGGATTGATTGCTTATACTACTAACTTCTTTTTATTTTCAAGAAATAAATAGTTTTATATGGCAAGGTTGCATTAGATTTATCAAAGGTAAAAACATTAATAAAGACATTTCTAAAAGATTTTTAAAAAATGAATAAATAAATGCTGCTATTTTCAAATTTCCATTCATCAAAGAATTCTAAAAAAGATATATATAATAATAGTAAATGTTTCTTGAGTAAATCAGCATATTAGAATGATGATCATGTGATGCTGAAGACTGGAGTAATGATGCTGATTTCAGCTTTAAACTTTAAAAAAGCTAAAGGTTAATTTCATTTGAAATAATATTTCATAATATTACTGTTTTAGTTGATTAAATACGTCAACTTGGTGAGCATAAGATATTCCTTTAAAAACATTTTTAAAATCTTACAGACCCTAAACTTTTGAGCAATAGTGTATATACAGTACAGCATCGCCTTTTATTCCATATTGCTTAAATACCATGCTTAATGTTGAAAGCAGCTTTCTGGTTGATGTACTCTCTCACAGACATCTGCGACATGCTTACTAGGTCAATATTCCTGTCCTGCTTCCATGATTTATCCTCAGCCTTGATAGTGGATGCTTCTCATCCTGTATCTGACGTGAATCTCAAAGCACCATCATTGAGCAGATAATCACAAGACTGGTCAGCCAGGCATTGATTAAGTGTCATATTATTTTTGCATGTTGGCATTGTTCGTCTTAAGACGGTGCATCGTGATGTTAGGTTTCTGTTCCTTTTAAGTGGTTTCTGCCAAAGCCAAGGTCTTTGTACCTTAAGATATTCATAAGCTGGGCTTTGGAGAGCTGCCCAAGAATGTGAATGTGAAATGAAGACACAGTCCACAGTGGCCACCGATCAGAAGTGAGATGTTATTCTTGCGGTGAATGTGACCGTATGTTTTTGCATCTCTAAGAAAATATGTTCATGTGGGATCATAACACATACACATACTGTCCATTCTCTTAACATACCAGGATTAATTATTCTTATGACAGTACATGTCCTGTTGACATTGATGACATCTAAACACATGCACAGTCATTGAAACATACACACACACACAATAGAAGCATCAAAGGCTAGTTTGGAACTGCCAACAGTATTGGGAGCAGCCCTGTTCCAGTTTTGTGTTTTAGCTCCCTTTCATCTGCCAACACACACTCACGTATGCACCGTCTAGGATCCCTATTCACCCTGCCTTCTTTTTAGCCAGTGACACATACCTTCATCTGCGCCTCTTTGAAGTCTCTCTCCCTCTGAATGTCAAGCAACAGTAGAGAATTTACAATGTAAGCAGCATATTGTAGTCTGCTATGCTAATTCCATTCATCAAACAACAACATCAAACGCCTTTTTTGATATGGACGTGGATCAAATGACTTTTTTGCTCATGAAAAAATATTACAGACATGCAGTTGGTGGATTTGAATAGTTAATACTTTATAAGCTTTGCTTTTTTCATCCAGTTATCAGCAGATGGTGGATGCGAATGGTTAATACTTTATAAGCTTTTAACTTTATAAGTACTTTTTATTTACTTGATTATTTGAAGTTTTGTTGTGCAGTTGATGTCCTTGTGAAAGGGACATTTTGTGCTGACTGTAAGTGGTTGAACAAGAGGGATTTTTAAGAAATGGCTGAGTTAGATGTCCTTGTGAAAGGGACATTTTGTGCTGACTGTAAGTGGTTGAACAAGAGGGATTTTTAAGATTTTATTATAATATGATTATTGATCTAGAGCTTAAGCATCCCTAGGATGGCACATAGAAGAATAAACATTGGAGAGTCATTTAATTTGATTTTATTTTTATTAACGATAGTTGAGGAGAGGAAAATTCTTTTTAAGCACATTTGGTACATAAATATATTATATATTATATATATATTATTATTTATATATATATTATTATTATATATTATAATTAAAGGCCCTGGCTAATTCTCCCATACATAGAACAAACAGTTTTTTTGTTTTTTTTTGTCTTGTTTTGATTGATTGATTGATTGATTGATTATATATATATATATATATAAATATTCAGAATATCATTATTATATATTGTAATTGTATCATCGTCATCATAATAATTATACTATCATATCTTCTGGATTTGTCATTTTAATTGCATTGAATATAATTAGTAGTTTTTTATTATCTAACTGATATGTATAATGTATGGATGCAAGTAGTACTTATGCTTGTGCTTTTTAATTAGTATTTTTTTATATCTAAGTATGTTGTGTGTGGATGCCTGTGGTTTTAATGGCAGTGCTGATGTTTCCTAAGGACATTCTGGGCAAATGGTGCATCATGAGGATCTGGATTGGTGGGCATCTGTTTGCCTGAGGCAAACATCCCGAGTCTCTCTACGAACGTGTGCTATATATGTTTTCACATCAAACAGAAATAGACATGCCTTGAATAATGCACTTCATTCTTTTTTGAATCACAGTGTGTTCAGACATTTATCTGTATGTGATGTGGTGATTATTGCACTGTTCTTCTATGTTAATGTGTACTAGCACAGTCCTGCCTAAGAATGATTGAAAACTATGCTGAATCTGTGATTAATGTTATGCTTTGTCTTTCTTACCTTGCAGGTCTGTATAACTCTGTAGATAGCTGGATGATCGTGCCCAATATCAAGCAGAATCACTACACAGTCCACGGCCTGCAAAGCGGCACCCGTTACATTTTTTTCGTCAAGGCTATCAACCAGGCAGGCAGCAGAAACAGTGAACCTGCTCGCCTCAAAACCAATAGTAAGTCCAGGCCTTTAGGTTTTTTTATTAAAGTCTTGGTAGTCGTCAATCGATATGGCTTTTTCAATAGCTAATGCAAGTATCTTGACAGCGGTATGCAATATATTCCCAAAATGAACATTTATTTTACACAATATTTACTCAACATTCACTTCAATAATATAGAGTGCTGCAGGGATGATGTATTTTTGGAGTTCATCCAAGAAGTTTGCATCACCCTGGCTCCCACAAGTAGAAGCCAGTAGGATATTTCCACTAGCCTTTGAATTCTTTCTTACACATTTTGTTCATCAAGATAATCCTCACAAATGGACACAAGTGTTGTGAAATTTGAAGCCTAAATGCAATCGCCAGAACTAACCCTTGTATTATGTTTGAATTCTGGGTAAGATTTTTATGTTGCAGGTCAAATTAACCCTAATTTGATTCAATACAATTTACCAAAATTCACACTTGAAAACAAACAAAATAGTAAACTTTTAACATCAAAACTTCTCACATATTACAATAAAAATAAATATTAGAAAATATGATTTTTAAAACCGTATTTAACTAAAATAGATTTTAAATAATTTAATTATTTTTATTAAAAAAATATATTTGCAATGAAAAATACTTTCAAAATTTCAAAAAAATATTAATATCATTATAAGCAGTGTTGTAATAATTTTTACGTTAAATTCAGAATAATTTAAATATTAATTGTGTGTGTGTGTGTGTGTGTGTGTGTGTGTGTGTGTGTGTGTGTGTGTGTGTGTGCTTTCATGAAGATCAAGCAGTACAGAAGTTAGATTCCCAGGGAAATTAACATGCTTAAACTGACAAATGCATAAATGTAAATACCTTCAGAGGGCAATTGAGAACCTGGCGTAACATTTTTTTTTCCTTGTGACCATCATAAATGTAATAAAAATTTTGCACACATATGCACATTGAGTTTTCCTGAATTTAGTCGCTTGTTAGCAGTAATCTTTTTCAAGACATCAACAGTAAAAGCTTAAACAAAATCACTAATGTGGTATTATTCATGTATTGTATGTTGCAAAACAAAACTGAACATATCTTGAGTTTGTTTAAACCACAGGCACTTAACCAAAAAGAAAACAAAAGTTTGACTTCAGGAAATAGAATTAAAAGTACAAAAATGCTAACTGTTTCCAGGTTTAAGGACTCGTACTGGCTGCAGCACTCTATTTACTCCCAAAATGAAGATTTGTTTTACACTAATTCACTCATACAAATATTTGTAAATGGAAAATATGCCCTGAACCCCAAATATTATAGGTTTTTGGTAGGGAAGTTTAGGGCTTGATGTGAATAATCCCAAATTATCAGAAATTATTAACAGATTATCTGAATGATAAATCAAGCCAAACGCACCAGTCTGCACCTCTTAGGTCTAATACCCCGAGTCCTAGTAGATATGGTGCTTGTACATCAGTGCAAATATAACATCTCTGTCATACTCTACTGCTCAATAACTTCGGCATTCAGTCTGTGACAGGCACCGAGCATGCAAATAATAAGAACCATCAGTTGGATTGGTGTTAAAATGCTGTGTGTGTGTGTGTGTGTGTGTGTGTGTGTGTGTGTGTGTGTGTGTGTGTGTGTGTGTGTGTGTGTGTGTGTGTGTGTGTGTGTGTGTGTGTGTGTGTGTGAGAGAGAGAGAGAGAGAGGTCTGGGAAAGCCTGGGTCCCTCACCTAAGCTGTCTCACAGCAAAGAACTCAATCAAGATGAAGCACACCAGCTGACAGCATTCAAATGGATTATTGCATCAGAGTGTCTCTGTGGCCTTGTGGAGGAGTTTGAGAGGAATACAGGAATGTCTGGAGGAAACGGCAAGCATTCCTCTCTCGCTCATTTTCATTGTCTGTTTCTCATGCTTTCTCGAGCTTCTGTGAGAATACGGCAGCAGTATCTCTCTCACTTTCCATCACTCACCCCCCACCTGTCTTTTTTGTAACTGTAATAATGCTGCTTTTGGACAGCAGTGCCATTAAATGCCATTTTCTCCCAGACACACACAGAGAGCTCCAGTGTTTCAGCTGTATTGTGCTGTGAAAGCCTGTCCTACAAAAATGTAGGTGAGCATATATACAGTATGTTGCTGTAAGTTTACTAATATGTAGACTCAAATTGTAAACCCTTTAAAATGTTTTTGTGTTGTTGTTTTAGACACCAAGAGAGAAGGACTAGTAATTACTTGTAATGTTGCATATAAGATTGTAATATTATCTAAACATTTAATATTGTGAAATATTATTATAACTTAATTAATAACTTTTCTGTTTTCTATTCTAATGTATTTTATTCCTGTGATGGTAAAGCTGAATTTTACTCCAGCGTCAGTACTCCAGTCGTCAGTGTCTCATGATCCTTCAGAAATCATTCTAATATGATGATTTCCTGCTCAAAAAACATTTTTTATCAGTTTTTTAAACTTCATAGTTTTGTGAAAATTGGGGATTTTATTAGGATTCTTTGAATAGAAAGTTCAGTCATTTGAAATAGAAATCGTTTGTTATTTCTGTTAATTCTCAATGTCTGTAATGTCATTTCCGATCAATTTAATGTGTCCTTGATGAATAATAGAATACATTTTTTAATTTTTGTAATAATTTAATAATTTGTAAAAAAAAAAAAAAAAAAAAAAAAAAAAAACCTATACTAAACCCAAACCTTTGAACAGTAGTGTATGTGCTACAATGCTGATATTGGGAAAAATAATGTAGAGATCAAGCACTACTGTTATTCTTAGTGCTTTCGGAAACTTAGCTATAGGAATAAAAGAACTACTGTATAACTTTCTCTCTTTGAACAACAGTATCATTAGCATTCAAAGTAGGAAATCTAAAGCTGCTGTATATAGCTTTGCATCAGAGAGAACATTTTAACCGTTGCATAGCCAAAGAATCCACTGTCATTTGCCACAGCTGTGGCTTCTGCCCATCTGAGCATATAAAACAGGAAGCTGGTTTTGGGCCAATTCTCTGTTTTACGTTTTCTCCTGCACACACACGTACTTGCCATGCCTACTCGACCGTGAAAGTCCAGACACTTCCCCCGTCTCAAGAGAAATGCTATTTAAAGATATTTACATAATCACTTCCTGTTTGATTCAGGAATCCAGAGTGAGAGCGTGCTCAACCCCCAGTCGAATCCTAGAGCTCTCGCTTTATCATCTACAATTAATTTCTCATTAGCCTTTGAGTGGTGACTATATATTTAAATTTACATTTATTCATTTAGCAGATGCTTTTATCCAAAGCGACTTACAGTTGAGGAATACAACAAGCGATGTATCATAAGATGGCAATAAACATGAGAAGTGCCCATTATACAAGGTTTCAGTTATCATTCAAAATAGTAAAAAGCTAGGACAGGAGGATAATAAGAGAAGAGAAAAAGTTAAAGCATAGAATTAATTAATTTATTTATTTATTTATTTATTTATTGGAGGCAGTTAGATGCTCAGATAGGTAAACCTACCTATTAGTTGCAAAGGAAGAGAAGATGTAGAAGCGATTGTATCACAGGCCCTCTCTTTGGCTCTTTGGCCTCCGTACTTTTCACTTTTAGCCTCAAATGCCACATCGTTAATTTCTGATGTAATTATTTAATATTAATGAGACAAATGAGCTGTGTGGTTTGTGGTTTGACTTGTATCTTATATAAGAAATTTAATATCAAGTTGCATTTCAATTTATTTGAGTAGCACAATTCACAATACACATAGTCTCAAAACATGATGTTAATGTTTATAATATCTTAATATCGTCATGTGTTTAAGTCACATTTAAAAATGTAAGCTTGCTGATGATAATGTACATTTTGCAATGATGCAAGCAGTTGAGATTAGCTAAATAGTATATATCACCATACTTATATTTCTAACTTTATATAAAGAGCTTGCTGATAATATAGTTAAATTTTGTAACAAAAAAGTAATGCAGTTGAGATTTGCTATATAATAAATATCACAAAAACAGTACATATCATGGCATATGCAGTATATTTTGATCGAAATGCAACTTAAAATATTTTACATATTATATAAGCATATTGTAATGTTTATTTTTGAAAATCCTCTTACTATAATAAATTAAATATAAATATTATATAAATATATATATATATATTTTTATATATTTATAGTATATATATATTATATATATATATAACTATAGATATATAAAATATATATGTTTTTTTTTTTTTTTTAATGGCTGTACACCAAAAGAAAACCATGTGAATTAAATACAATAGAATTGAATGCAGTACACTGTGGGGGGTGTGTGTGTGTGTGTGTGTGTGTGTGTTTTTTCCTTTTTATTTTCCATCCTGCTCCTGCTTCATCCCCCGGTCCATCATCAGTGTGTACGTGACTGTGTGCCTGAAGCGCAGCCAGGCTTACAGAGTAAGAACGGGAAGACATCAAATGGCTCTTTGCAGGTTGTGCTGAAATCAAAGTTGGGTTTCTCCAGCTGAACTTTGAATGAGATAATATGTTCAAACGGCATTGCTGAGATCCACAATACTGGCGACAGCAGGGGTCTGAGCAGAAACTCAAGTCTAGACACTCAGCCGTACACATCAAGCCGAATCACTGCCTTTCATTCCCACTGATCTATCTTTTTGCCTCAAATGGATCCTCTTTCTTCTTGTGTTCTATCTACTGCTTTGGTTGCATTGTTGATCATAGGATATCATTAATCCACATTGATTGTTCTTTATTTGAGCAAGCGCCTCCTTTGGTCTCCAGCCATTCTGATGTTTTTGTATTGTTCATCATTCGTCTTTAAATATGGTATCACCCAGCTGAATCAGAATAAATATGCTTATTGATTATAAAGTGGCCCCAAAAAGTATTTGGACAATTAAGCTACAGTTTCATTGTTTATTTTAAAGATGGATATCAAAGCACAAATTTGCTAGATTCTACAGCATAAATAGAAATAGTTTTCAAAATAAAGACAAAGAGTATTGCAACACTTTACTGATTGACAAACTTTAGAGCAACATGTTCATAGTTAATGTGATGAATTACAAGTCAGATAGAACTTGAGGAGAACTGACTTCAAAAAAAATCAAAAAAGAATTCAATGCATCTCCAAATGTATGAATTCAGTGCCATTCTTCAATTTTTGTTGTTTAAATGAAATGTCCAGATAACTTCTGAGGGCACTGTATTTAGCAGCTTGACATTGATGGGTAATATGGTTTATTTTGATTGTCGTTCCATTCAGTGTTCAAATGTTCTGTGTCCTTCTAACCATAAAAGATTGAGACTTAAGATGAGGCCACTTTTAATTATTTTTTTTTTTCAGTCTTTTCAGTGGGGATCGATGCAATTAGGAATTTCACGTGAGGGCAAAGTATTTCCCCCACACAGATTTTGCAACCATTTTAGTTGGTCACAAATTCACCGCATTGACCAGCAGAAAGCTTGATTTGAAAATGACTTCTTTGTGATCTGTGCTCAACTTTTACAGAAATTTTGCTAAAATGATTTCAGGTCTTTTTACAATAATTCTAGAGCTCCAGAAGGTCCAGTAAACTTAAAATAAAGGTGTATAAATACCTACAAATTCCAGCTGAAGTTGTAGTTCACAGCATATAGAACCGTAATGCTTTTGTGATGTAGGTTTGAGCCTCATTTGTGGGATATTTTAAGCAAATGTTGTAATTGCTTTCTTCATAATGACTAACAAGTGACAGCTCAAGTTTTTCTCGGTGACTAGCTTTAATGTCATGTTTACTTTGCCCTGTGAAGGTAGAATTTTGAATGACAGCAGCATTAAATAAGCCTGTCTGTTTGTGTGTGTGTAGAGTCACACTGTGTTGCTATAGGAGGTCTCTCCTGTTTAATCAGCACTGCCATGGCTGGTGACCGTACATAAAGCCAATATTGAGAAAATATCACATTGACAAGCTGTGTACTTTTTTATGCTACAATGTGGGAACCCGAATGTCCCCCACAGGATTGAAAACCTGAATGTTTTGACATTAGAAGTGGAGACCAAGCCTGTGTGTGTTGTGTGTGGTGTGTGTGTTGTATAGTGTGCTGTGTGTGGTGTGTGTGTGTGGGTGTGTGTGTGTGTGGTAGTGTGGTGTGTGTGTGGAGTGTGTTGTGTGTGTGTTGTGTTTTCTAACTTTAGAGGACACTAATGTGTGTATAGAATGGGTATTACAAACGTAAATATGGTTTTGGAGGTCCCGTAAACTAAAGGTTTTTAACATACCTACTCTGTGTAGTTTTTTTTAAAGTCTGAAATGCAGAAAGTTTTGTGTTGATGGGGTAGGGTTTTGGGGCATGGTTAGGAAGGAGAGCATAGATAGCAGTGAATCGCTTAAGTTACTGTATTACTGTCGTACGGCCCTACAATGGATTGGTGCTCATAGTCTGCCCATCAGCCCGGCATGATTTGGGCGCAACACCCTTGCCCCTATGGCAGTGGCCATCAGCAAACCTTGAATGTCTATTGTTATTTTAGGTACTCTCCTGAATAAACTATTTCACATAACAGATGTATACATATACCCACCAGACAAATAATAACAGAATTTATAAAAATCACTCCATTCAAAGTTTACCATGACCCTAATAGTTACATTCACAATAGTATAATTCAAAGAATTAATATAACCTCAATAGATTAATTTCGTAATACAGCAAATAATGTTTTTATGTACTATATACATGGAAGGGACGTCTTGGTGAAATATAAGTTAGACAACTTATAGTACTAATAATACTAATTGCTACTATACTAGAAACCCAATACTATATATTATGTGTGTTATATTAGTAGTAGTAGCACAGCAGAAGTAGTATAGTTTGTATTTTTCTTTCATTCATTCAGTTTAATTTCATTTTCGTTTATATAGCACAAATACAACTCAACAGGATTGAGCACTGTGCTTTACAGAGTGTAAATACTAAGATACAAAATGGAAACAAAGAGAAGAAAGCAATAAGACCAGAAGTCATCAAGCCTAAGACCCGACATAACTTTGATTTAAACTCATGTACAGAGGACCGGGATCTCATATAAAAAGGAAGACTATTCCAGGAGCGCCAAGGTCCAACAACGGCAAACGCACAATCCCCCTCGTTGCCACTTCAGTCATGTTCGAGGCTGCCACGGCTTGCACTGGAGAGAAGTACCTAGTGACTTGTGGACCATAGACCCCTGCCCCCTTGATGTGTTCAGTATTAAAAGATGTCAGAGAGGTATGCGGGTGCAGAGACCATTTAGAGATTTAAAAACAAACATCAATATTTTGAAATCAACTCTATGATGTACCGGCAACCAATTTAGAGCCGTTAAAATGGGAGTAATTGTGAAACAGTGGGCTGGTAAAAGAGCGGAGAAGCAAAATTTGCAGGCAATCAGAAAGAGGTTTATTGATATGCAGAGTCCAGAATGTAGGCAATGGAAACGCAAGGTCTAAACGGTTGCGTGAGAAAGCCTGGATGGTGAAGTCGAAGGTATGAAGGTGAAGACGGTCAACTGGATGAAACCAGGAACAGACCGGAACACTGACACGAAGACGACAACACGAACACAATCCAGCACACGAACACGGTGAAGACGGTATCCTTGGTCAACTAGGAAGTGGAGACATGAATGAGGATCTGAAAACAGACACAGACATGAGTGAGTATAATGTAGCTGGAACAGTTGGTGATGAGGATCAGCTGGAGCGAGACAATTAACACACAGGTGACCACAATCAACCCAACGATCCACATTGAGACTACGTTGAGTACAAAAACAAAACACAAAACATGACACGTTGGAAACAATGGATTTCCTACCGTGACAGTACCCCCCCTCCCCTAGGACGGGACCCTGACGCTTCCCAGCCTGCTTGTTAACCTGTGAGATTGTAATCATCACAATAATTCCGTGATCCAGTATGTTGTCCCGACAGAAACCCCACCTTCTCCTCTCCTCCGGACCGTAACCTTCCTCATCCACCCAGTACTTAAATCCGCGTCCCCCCCGTCTAGAGTCCAGAAACGATTAAGACCAAATATGTGGTTTCCCATTAACGATACGATGCGGGGGGGGAACCGGGGCAGGCAGGTTAGACGGGAAAAAAATCACCGGTTGTTTAATTTTTGGACACATGGGAACCGGGATGCACCCTCCTGTACGACCGTGAGGAAGGCTAAGACGCACTGTTACCGGATTAATGATTTTGGTAACAGAAAACCGGCCCAATAACATTTGGGAGCCAGCTTATTCAAACGGAACGCATAGGAATATTCTGGGTAGAAAGGCACAATCTTTGACCGACGACGTAACGTGGGGTCCTTCTCGACCGGTGGCGATCGGCCCCTAGGCCCTTGGTGCGCGACCTAGCCTGGAGCAGAGCTCTGCGAGCTCTGGTCCAGGTGGTTGACAACCTCTGGACTAGTGCGTGTGCGGAGGGGGACCGAAACCTCGGATTCCGTACTGACTAAAATTAGGTGGTTGGTACCCTAAACTACACTTAATTGTGAGACATGCCCGTAGATGACCACTGTTATCGAATTGTGTGCGTACTCCACAATTGAAGAAGTTGCTGACAACCAGGAACGAAGTATTATTGGAATCAGAGTCCAGATGTAGGCAATGGAAACGAAGGTCTACGGTGGCGTGAGAAGAGCTGGATGGTGACTAGTCAAAGGTGAAGGTGAAGACGGTCATGGATGAAACCAGGAAAGACCGGAACACTGACACGAAGACGACAACACAGAACACAATCACAGCACCACGAACACGGAAGACGGTAATCCAACTAGAGAGTGGAGACATGAATGAGGATCTGACAACTAGAACAGAGAGATGAGTGAGTAGTTATATTAGCTGAGTGGAGAGTGAAGATCAATCTTGGAGGCGAGACAATCAACACACAGGTGACAACAATCAACCAAACGAGCACATGGAGACTACGTGAGTACAAAAACAAACACAAAACATGGACACTGAGGAAACAATGGATTTCCTACCGTGAGAGTAATATGTTGATGTTTGCGGACTCACGTAAGAAATCTGGCTGCAGTGTTTTTAACCATTTGAAACCTTGTAATAGAGGACTGGGAAATTCCAACATATAAAGAATTACAATAGTCCAATCGAGATAAAACAAAAGCAAGTGTGACTCTTTCAAGATCTTTGGGGGACAGAAAAGGCTTTACTCTAGACAGAATTTTCAGATGAAAAAAAAGCTTGATTTAACTTCTGTGTTAATGTGTTGATCAAACTTAAAAGAAGAGTCCAGAGTAATTCCCAGACTTTTGACAGTTGGTTTGATATAAGAGTGCATATTTCCAACGTTAACCATGCTTTTCCTTGCCCCACAGAGGGCCCAAACACAATTGCTTCAATTTTTACCTCGCATTAAGGTGTAGAAATTTGATGACATCCGGGATCTTGTGGTCATTTAGAACACGCAAGAAGCAAGTTCTTCTTGTCAGTGTGCTTAAAAGGCAGATAACTTTTGAGTGTCATCCGCATACAAATGAAAAGACACTCCTTGCCTTCTAAGAATCGAACCTTGAGGTAACATACATAATGAAAACAGAATTGGGGACAAAATGGATCCTTGAGGAACACCACAGGGAAAAGATTTAAACCAACTGAGGGCATTTCCACAGATGCCCACATAATGTTCAAGATGTGACAATAGAATGGTATGATCAACAGTATCAAATGCTGCACTCATTCCACAGATGCATTAAAATGACTGAGTCTCTGGAGTCAACAGATAGAAGACATGGCATTCAAACTCGTTAAGAGTGCAGATTCACGGTACTGTGGTTCATCTTAAAAACTAGACTGAAATTTATCAGGATAATATTTGCATCAAGGAAATCTCTATAACTGCAGTAGCACTGTTTTGTCAGGAATCTTAGCTATAAAAGGTCAATTAGAAATCGGTCTAAAATTTGATAAATAAGTGGTGTTTATAATGGGTTTTATGTTTTTGTCTCATCGCTCCGGCCGGACAAGGCTTCACAATATGTTAAGGACATTTCCGTCTCACGCTTGAGGCATTCGGCCAATAACAATGTGCTGGATAGCTAGCCAATCACAGCATACCTCACTTTTCAGAGAGATGAGCCTTGTGAAAATCGACGCGTTTCAGAAGGCAGGGCATAGATGAGAAACATTTAAGGTATTGGAAAATAATGTGGTTTTTTTTAACCTTAAACTGCATTAACACATTTCATTACACCAAATACACAAAATAATGTTATTTTTAGCAGCATCATATGACCCCTTTAAACAAGAGATGGTAATTGGTTCAAAAGAGTTTAAAAACCTGGTGGCCATAACAGGATCAGCTGGATCAACAGATGAGGGTAATATAGACTGTCTAATCACTTTCTAATCATTTTGTCAACAAAGAAAACTCAGAAATTTTCACACAGAGAGGAAGATTCAGTGAGATAATTGTTTCCTACGGGGTTAAAAACAGAATTTAAAATATTAAACAAGGTCCTAGGATTATTAGAATTTTTAGCAATTATCTCAGAGAAATAGCAAGACTTTGCAGCTTTCTGGTATGATATTAAAGACTCCTGTAGTATTTCATAAGACACCTGTAGTAGATTATACTTTTTCCATCTGCACTCTGCTCCTCTGCAAGCTCGTCTTAGATAGTGAGTGTTATTGATCATCCATGGCTCAAATTTATTTTTCGGGATGTTTAAGTCTCAGAGGAGCAACAGTATCAAGCACATTGGTACACAGAGACTTAAATACATTTAGTAGTTTATCAATGTCTACTGTGTTTGCTAGATGTTCAATAGGAAACATCTGACAAGCTTAACAAAAAGCAGCAGAAAAGGCTTCAGCAGAGGCCGGAGAGGATAAACCTAAGACCATTTTACAGGTCTAACAGGTGCAGTGATATGACATGATAGATCAACACTAAAAAACAACAGGTCTATGGTCTGAGAAACTTGGATCACCAATTTGAAAACCAGAGATAGGGAAACCACAAGATAAAACCAGATCAAAGTATATAAACCATGTACATGAGTTGTCTCATTTACCTATTGAACATATAAGTTGCCTAATATTTTGTATTTCACTAAATTCCCTTCTGAACTGAAAATCATCTTATTTGCTGTTCTGAAAGACACTGCAGTTCTTTTTTTTATGTCATGATCACAGCTGGCACTACACATTATGTTCTTGTCACTGTGAAATGCACATTTTAGTGCTTTACAAATAAACCTTTGAATATATGTGACAGGTCTACAGCAGCTGTAATAAATCTAGTTGTTCTCTCACTCAACACTGCTCATTTTTGCTTTCTCAGCTCCAATATGTAAAGTATGTATTTCTCCACAACAGATCTATATATTTCTCTGGTCTTTTAATTTTTAACTTTGAGGTACCTTATTATGTGAATTGCTATGTTTTTATATTTCTGACTACATACTACATGCTTTCATTAACATAAATAAATATTCTGCAGAAAACAATCATAATATTCAACATTATTTCTTGTAGTTAGGTTTATAAAAGTATGCTTTTTAATTTCCTGTTTTTAAATAAAAATGGCACAATAAAGACCTTTATTCTGACACCTGCACTGCCATTTTACTCCTTTTTGTCTTAAACGGTTCATCTGATTTATACCAGCGGGCAATAAGCATTTCATGGGATTCTCGCTTGTAGCCTGGTGTGTGTGTGTGTGTTGTGTGTGTGTGTGTGTGTGTGTGTGTGTGTGTGTGTGTGTGTGTGTGTGTGTGTGTGTGTGAGTGTGTGTGTATGGATCTGCATCGCTTTTCCCATGCCCTCAAACACATGCTGTAAAATTGCATGACCACACGAGTGTTGAGAATGGCTGCGCTCGCAGCGATAAGCAGTTCAAAGACAAGAGCGTGTTAATGTAATTGGCTTCCAGCAGCACATTGCCAGAACCTTTCAATTCTGGGTGCAGTAAACCTCACTCTGGGTTGAGATGATTGGTTTGTGTGCAGGGATGGAGCGCAGCTGATTGTTTTCCTGCATTGTCAGTCATTACGCCAGGGATAGGAAGATTTAGACATGCCATAGTTAAATGTCGGGTCTGCGAGGTCACCTCTGCTTTTCAAAGAAATATAAAAGAATGCAGATAGACCCTTATAATTTCAAGGCGGCGAAATGTAACTCTGTCTTTAACTCTCTCACACACACACTGTGCCTTTTATCACGACTGCTCATCTCCTAATTAACCAGAAGAGCTCAATCTGACATTTAACAAATTGCACGAATTCCAGTAGACCAGTGAGAGTTTCTTGTCAGGTCACCAAACTCATTCCCCACTGGCTCTTATTACTTGTTTCTGTTGTATCACACCCATCTCTGTCCTCTCTGCTCCTCAGGTCAGCCTTTCAAACTGGACCCCAAAACGGCCCATAAGAAGCTGCGCCTCTCCAATGACTGTCTGACCATGGAGAAGGATGAAAGCTCCCTGAAGAAGAGTCACACTCCGGAGCGCTTTAGCGGAACCGGGTCCTACGGTGCCGCTGGCAACGTCTTCATTGACAGTGGCTGCCATTATTGGGAGGTTTTACTGGGCGCCTCCACATGGTAAGAGATTTCAGATTTTCAGGCTTGTTAAAAGGCAGTTGTCAAGAGTGTATAATAGGCATTTGAGAATCACACTCCCCATAGATAATTTGCTTAAAACAGAAAATGATGTCATTACCTGCCAACCCTTATGTTGCTTGAAATTTGTTCATGTAAAATAAACGAAATTTTTTAGTTTTAGCTTTCATCTTGGTGTGAATGTACATTAACTCTATTCCATTTATCAGATATGCCTTATAATTCATAACATTTTTATTATTTTATTTTTTACTAGGTATTTGGAAAAAAAGCAAAAACACAGTGTGTGTGTGTGTGTGTGTGTGTGTATCGTATGTGTATATGTTATATATATATATTACTTGTATATATATAAGTTGTATATAGTTATATATATATATTATATATTATATAACACCAACATTCCCTACTATTACTTATGTTAATATATTATTACTTGTAAAACATAAGTTGTACTGTTGTCTATATTATATATTATATTGAATTAATATTAGTTGGCAATTATCTACTGTACTGAATTAATATTATTGGCAATATTTTTTTTAATTATACTATTATAACTTATGATATATATATCTCCATAGATCATATATACACAATGTTGTTACTAGTTCTTATTTTTTCTCAAGAAGTTTTCTCAGTAATTTTTATATTATGTATCTTTTTTTTTGTGTGTTTTTTCTTATTAAAGTAGTTGGTTGTTGCTTTATTTAGTATATTAATGTTGTTTGTTAGTACAATTTAACATTTCAGGTTGACTAAACTTAAAATTTTAAGGCTGCAAGTCTTCCTAACTGCACAATATTAGGTGCTTTTTTGCAGCTTGATTATATTTGGATTGTTTTTGAAAAAGACACATTAACATACCTTGGTGTTATTACACTTATCGACAAAGTGTGCATTAAAAAAAATTTAACAGACATTACAAGAATTGGAAAATGTGCATCTAAATGTACATAATGTAATGTTACTTTTGACAAGTTCTGATTTCTGACAGTTAAACTGTTCAAAGAGTACGTTGTTTGAGGAATTTTTACATTGTACTTACTTGTAATATATTATTATTATTTTATTATAAATCAAACCATTTTTTCTGTTATTTTGTAATAATGACTTTAAGACATTCCAGTTCAGTTGAATTTTCACATGGTGCATAAACATTTAATAAATATCAAGATTTGGGAACCCAGGTTCTAGATGCTAAATATAAATGATATTACTAAACTAAAATGTCTTCTATAATGAACTAACAAGTTGTTAAAATCCTGCTTTCCAATGGCAACATTTCAAATGGGTTTCCCTTTCAGGTACGCTCTTGGAGTGGCTTACTGGTGTGGATTATAAAGTCGGATGGAGAGGAAGAATGTAGTGGTATTGGGTTTTCTTATTGTGTTTTGTCAAGTTGCTGGTGCGGCTTATTGGTGAGGAGTAGATAGTGGGGGTGTATCGTGGAGGCGTCGCTACAGCTGCGCAGGGTCGGGGTGCTGCTGGACTACGACAACAACGCCCTGTCCTTCTACGACGCCATGAACTCCCAGCACATATACACTTATGACGTTTCCTTCCTGCTTCCAGTGGCTCCCACCTTCATGATCTGGAACAAGTCATTGATGATCATGTCAGGGCTGCCCGTGCCTGACTTCGTGGACTGCAGCGAGCAGCAAGAGGGCATCTGCCGCCAACAGGATTCGCCTTATGTGTCCGGAGTGAAAAGCTGCCACTGAGGCATCATAGGAGTTATTCCAGAAAGTTCCCTCACCCTTCTTATTTTCCTGGTTTTCATAACTGGGGTGAAGTTGGATCTTTAGTTGTTCCTGATAGTTCTGGTCACATTAATGAGCGTTAAGCGAGTGAGTTTTGGTTTTTTAGTTTTTAATGATGGTTATTGTTGTTTATTTATTGGTTTAACATTGGTTTGCTTTTTTGTCAGTTTTAATGTATTCCTAAAAGCACTTTTTAGAGTTGAATTTGTCGCCCCTGTGTGTAAAAAAAAGTCTTGGACAGGGTTGGACTTCCTTTTGGACCGAATATAGTGGATTATGTTAGGATGACAATTTGGTGTTTCTAATAAGGGTTACATTTATTATCTGATGGGTCTATAACACACTTTTCATATTCAGGGAGAAAAGATGATTCTTTGGTTTAAAATATGTCTGAAGATGATGGCATGATATGTATTTCCTCTGTGATTTGTTCTCACTATCTCAGTTTCTGGTTTTGTTTTTGTGAACAGCATGAGGCACAAGTTCCCCAGGTGTTTTTAACATGTATCTTTAATAATTGATATACGATGTGTCGCAAAATCCCATCTGTGGAGGTGTTCGTCCATTGACATCGTCGCATTCAAACGCCGTCAAGTACTGAATTTCAAGACTATATTTATCAGATCCATCCATTCAAAAATATTTGAAAGATTGGCAGAAAGACATGTTGATTCATCCGTTTAACATTCAAATGTGTGTAGTTTTATTTTTTTGATTGATGTTATGATGTTTATATGATGTTAATAATTTTTACGTTGTGGTTTTTTTTTATTATTGGCTTTATTGGGATAAGGTCTTTCGCTTTTTGTAGTTCAGGCAAAAAATTCAAGTGTGTAGCAAGAGATCTTTGCAATAGCATGCTGAACTTGAGATACTTCTCCAAAAGTGTGGTTTGTATCCATTGGGTTCAGTGTAAATATTCTGATTGGGAAGTATTCGTACTACTGACGCCGCTGTCCTGCTGCAGGTTTTGCTTTGTGTCGGTGGGGTTTCCTCTTCGCTCTGCTGAATGTACGTGATTGCTTTGGTTCTTTTTATATCTTTCTGAATGAAAGCACAGAGCATTTTACCATTACATCCTCTTTGCAAGCACAGCAAGTATGTGGATCCTCCTGTTACATCTTGAGAGCTTAACATCCCTACAAATGTATAGAGGGGATGCACTGATAGCATTGTTATTTGCATTGGATAAGGACATGAAATGACGTTTATCCAATGCACTGTTGTGGCAATTCGTAGCTATTTTACGTTTTGGCGAATTGGTGGCTAATTCGTATGAATTTGTACAATCTCTTGTGTATGTTTTTATGCGTTTTGCTTACTCCCCATTGGCGGTTAGGTTAGGACCTTTACTCTTAGCTCAATCACCAGTTCGTAAAATAGTTTTCTCATGAGATCAGGTTGCGTTTACCTCACTTCTGACAGTTTTTCCTGCATCCTTTATCTCAGCATCGGTCTGTATACTTGAAGCTAGTGTCAAGTCACATGGAAGAGCCCCTCAATGACAGACTCTTTTTTTTTTTTCTCCATGAACGTGAACTCATGAGTTGTTTTAAAGTTTAATCTGTGACTGAATGATACGTTCAGTCAGAATGCATTCAGTTAGAATGAATGATACATTCAGTAGTAGAGCAATAATGAACTTAATTTGTTAGCATTTATAATGATTTCTGGCCAGTTGCATGAAGTTTTTGAGTCTCAGAACTATTTCCACTTGATCATTTTTAGATGGTTTATGGAATTAGTTTTATATCTGAATGCCATAATGAGACATTTTTCGGATTGATGGAACTTATTTAGTGAGTTCTACACTGCTGAAAGTCCAAGTATGGGTGACGTGTGACACAGCAACGTCAAATCATCGTCAGTGTGTTTCCTGTATGAACGTCCACTACTGCACTGTCCCTCCGTCTCAGTTCATTCAGTTCTGTTCTTGCTGTCAATGCAGCTGTCATGTGTCTGGGTCTCACATTCTTGAGACAGTCTTGAGTGCAACCCTGCATGCTAAAAAGAGCAAGATGACATGTACTGCAGAAAGTCTTCAGTTGTGTCCATTTCCACCATCATTAGTGATATAGGCGAATCTTGAGGAATTGTTTGAGATTTGCTTATTTCAGGTTGCTTTTCATGTGAAAACTCATTTGCAGGCTTTTCTGAGGCTGAAAGGTAAACGTGAGGAGCTTGAAAGCAGAACTCATGAGTCAATCTCTGATCTAGTTTGATCTATTTGTTCAAGTGCGATTCACTGGGTCACTGCATGACGATCGGCCCAGCTTGAAGTATTTCCTGTGATATTCTCTGCTGTTTTATATAAACATTTTTTATGAGAAATGTCCAGGAAAGATATTATGGCATATCAGGTTTCCAGTTAGTTGTGTTTTTCTTTGCATTTAAGACTGATGAACTAATTACATTAATTTCTGTTTTCAAGCGATTGTTTTTACTTATCTGAACAAAAAAAAAATGAAAGAACCAATTTCTCTTCTTTGATATTACCGTCTTTATTATGTGCTCAAGCAGCTGTGTGTTCATCAACATAATGCTCCTGTTTCAATAGATATAACTTAGCAAAAAAGAATGTAAATCATAGGAGGAAATATATATTATATAAAAATTGTATAATATACAAAAAAAAGTATATATAAATGAACTATTGTTATTTATGTGAGTCCAAATAAAAGTCTGATCCCAAATGTGTGTTTTGTTGTATCATTGTCCTGTTTTCCAGAACATTGTGTTGTAGGAGGAGGTTAGTAGTGCCAAATGAATATGCCCATAAGGTTATGAGCAAAAGTGCATAGGAGGAGCCCTGCTGCACTGGCAGGGCACTCAGTGACCACAGTCATGTAATAGGGCATTGCTTATGTTCCTCAGCTGCTATATCTGGCACAAGGGAGGTTCCACACTCAGGATGCATGACACAAAGGTCACCGTAACAAGCTTTTGCAGTTATAAGCATTAATCATATGCAGTCATATTGTAAGGTTGTTTATTAAATGCCATTGCAATAGGTATTTCATAGGTATTCCATATTTCAAGTTTCTAAATTGTATGTTTGTGTGTGTGTGTGCATGTGTTTGTGTGTGTGTGTGTGTGTATATATATATATATATATATATATATATATATATAAACAGATAAAAAAAAATCCCATCCTGAGAAAAATAAAACAGTTGTTAAATAAACGGTTCTTGTCTTACTCTGGATAAACCTGCTATAATGATATATATTTTGAAAGAGCCCAATACGGGACAGATATGGCGGGAATTTGCAAATTTATGCCATTCATCATTGCATGTTTAAGTCTTGTCAGTAAATGGAGAGAAAAGGTTCTGGTTACTTGCTCAGAAAATATATTTTTTGAATATATGCCTTTTTACTGACTGGACTTTCGTTCTATTGTCAGACCCACTTGATGTGGTGTTGACTAGTAACCATGGAAATTCCTCAAAACATCAGATTTATTATGTTTTAACCACAGAAGGCAATAGTGAGACCACAAATGCTTAGTGCACTTTCAAGATTGAGGATGAGGATCTGTCCCAATACCCACATTTTTTTCAGTCTTGTAGACTCGTGAGTGCGTGCATGCAACAGGAAATAGTGTAAGACTATCTTATGTCTGGAAAAAGTTTTATTGTAAAAACTCTTTTAACACACAAACCTATAGGCTACTATGTCTGCTGCTTAGGAGCAGTATTTGAGGCTAAGTGTACCCCATCATTACCCATGTTAAGGAAGTCATGTGCTCCAAAAGCCACTGCTTGTGCAGATGTGCAGAGCATTGGTACCCCAGCACCAAGGATTGAAAACCACTGAAATACAGGAAATACATCATGTAAGTCAGGGTCCTGGAGGGCAACTCTTAAAACAATGCTAGATACCAAGCTTAAAATTTCAAATTACTTCTAGCATCATTTGTTTGTGCTTTTTGATACATTGTAATCTAATGCAATGTAATCTATGCAGTAAGTGTGACTTCAGTGTACACAAATACTTTTTTTTGGAGCTATTATGTTGTAGTATGTTGTGGCTTTTAGAGGAGAAAAATATGGGGGTGTGTTTTTATGTGTGATTTTATAATCAGAACAGAGTAATTTGAAATGGCTTGTTCTAGTATCGTGATTATGAATGTTACTCCAAAGGTTTCAGAGAAGTGGAATTTACCTTTAAACTAAAGCTTCTGCTTCTGTCTGTAACTGAAAACAGAGTTCATGCGATAGTGCTTCAGTATCTCATCGCTGCTCTCGGTTCAGACCTGCACAGCGGAGGCAGTGATTACAGCTCTCTGCGGTAATGACTCTTATCACAGACTCCATGTGTGAGCATGGAAATCAGGCCCAACTTGAAGAGCTCACCCCACTTCCTGCTCTTCACCACAACACAAGACTTTAAATTGCTTTGCCACTACGGCTTGCAAAGTCTCCAGATTGAAATATTCAGTATCTTTGACAGTGAGTGCGTTAGTATGTCAGCAGAAAAGATTCAAATGTGGGAATGAAAGCTTGTGGCATGTGCCAGATTGTTGTGTTGAACGTGTGATTTGTTAAGCTGGCTGTAAGCAGCGCAGGCTTAGCTTCACATTGATCGAGGAATAGATCTCAGGTTAATCTTGCACTGTGTTCAGTGAGGCATTATTTTTTTGTGTAGGCTTTATTCCTTTTTCTTGAATACTCAGAGATGTCCTGTTTAGTCTGCAAGTAAAATTATGTTTTCTGAGAGATGCAAAGCCTGGCTAATCCTTGCAGTATAAAGTATGCAGAGGTGTAAAAAGTGCTGATGAAATGATATTCAGAAATGGTTATGAATAAAATGCATTGCTTTTTTGTGTTGACTAATGAGTTGTCTCTTCAAAAGGACAAATGACCATTGTGTCCAAATGCAATTTACTCTGGAATAGATGCTATTGATTATAAAAGTTCAGCTTGGAGGCTAATTTGATTGATTAGTACGATAAAGAAAGATTTGTCATGATGATTTGTGAAAATGCTCTGTACTTTTGAGGTCTATGTGAAATTAAAAGAAACTTCTGCCTTCGAAATGTAATTGAGTAAAAGTATTAATTTCCTCTGGATGTCATAAATGTCAAATTACCATTTTTTTCCTAATGTAGAGTTTTTAAACTGCTGTAAGAATGGAACGCCAGTGCATTTTTTACAGCAATATAAAAACTATATTTTGGGGAGGTGGAGGTCCACAGAAAATTTGAGAAAAACATTTTAGTGTTTGGAAATTATTTTTGGCTAATTAACATGTTACGGTTAACTTGACATTAGCTTATAAAATAAATTAAATATAATTTAAAATACATTTACAGATTTTGATTTTATATAGCTTTTAAGAAAAAAAAAATGAAAGAAAAATTAATCTCTCTTAACATGTTTTTCCTGCAGATTTTTTTCTTAAAGTCAAATTTATTTCAATTCATTTAACTTTGTTTGTTTGTTTTGTAATATTGAAGTGTTTATTATACATTTGTCCAAGCACATCATTATAGTAAAAATTCTGATAACTTCTAGATATTTAAATAATTTTCCAGATATTATAAAAATTTTATATTTAAATAATGGTTTTGGCTAGTACAGTATAAACAAATATAAAAGTCAATTTCTTACTATTTCTCTTAAATCTTCCTATAGGGTATCCCTTGTAAAGAGAACATCATATTTGGGTCTTTTGAATCAAAAAGTTTGAAAACCCTGCTTCACACCCCTAAGCGTATGTTCTGACAGGCTCAGACTCTGTATATCGACATGTAGAAGCAGACATGAACTGATGGAAACTGCAGTGAGCACTTTGAACCGGATAAGAATTTCATGAGCGTTGTAACTCTGAGGTTGCTCGTACATCAAAATCTCAGCAAGTCTTGTCAATCAAGCTCTACAATGAGTCCTATATGTACCAGATTGCCCAATAGCTAAATATAACGTTAATTCCCACTCAGCTTCATCACCTAGTCTGCAGTTAAACACCCTCTAATTACCATCTTAATTACACAAGTAATTAGAGGATCCAGCACGACTTGTTATATCATTTGTCACCTTGTCTCTTAATGTGATGTAGAACAGCAAATTAATTAGATCTGCCTGAAAGTGTGTTTTAGCATCGCTCTTATATATGTCACACTGGCACTTTGTCATGATAAATGAATATCAGACTGAAGCATTCTAATTACACAAACAGGGTCGAAAGGTCTCTCGGTGGCCCTGAAATGACATTTAAGTGCTACAGATAAAGAAAAGCACTCCAGTAGCGATAGCATGTTCCACAATCCAGCTCACCTGACCTTCCACCCTCTAAAATCTCTTCATTCACTAAGTCCTATTGAAATCCAGGAGCATTGTTCATTACATAAAGGTGTTATGTTGGTAGTATTATTCAGAGTTGTAGTGGGCTTTACAGGCTGGATGTAATGAGCAGTAAAAACCCATCAGGCTCTGGCTGATGTCTCATGAGCACCTGCGGCAGCTGCATCTACCTGATGACTCTCTGACACCTTCATAACATCCCCAAAACAGCCCACTTTAGTCCCATCTGCTCCACTGATAACTGTAGCACCTTCATCAGCTCCACCACCCTCCATATTACCAGCTGCTGCTCAATATGAGAGAAATTTAAGGAAAGAATTCAATCAGATATGCACAAAATGGGCTTAAAGGAACAATTCACCTAAGAATGAAATGTCTGTCATCATTTATTAATTTCAATATGATGAAACATAAAACAGCAGAATGATACAGCAACACCATTATTATCCTTTATGGCAACATTAATATTCTAGTTTGAAATGGTTAAACTGGTTTTGCATTATGATCTGGCATTAATATTTTTTATAATGAATGTAATTAATTATTATTGCATGGATCTAATACAATAAAGTAGAATCGAAATTGGTCAAATCTGTCTGTCCATCCAACTATCTATCTATCTATCTATCTATCTATCTATCTATCTATCTATCTATCTATCTATCGTCTGTCTGTCTGTCTGTCTGTCTGTCTGTCTGTCTGCCCGTCCATCCATCCATCCATCCATCCATCCATCATCTATTGTTGAGTATAGACTTGAATAAAGGTTTTTATCCATCCATTCATTCATCCATCCATCCATCAATGAGTATGTGCTTGACTAAAGATATTTATCTATCCATCCATCCATCCATGATCTATTGCTGAGTATATACTTTTTTTGGTTTGTTTGTTTTTTTTGTCATTTTTCATTTCATTTCTTTTTTTAAAAAATGTGATTACAAATTAGATTGAAATTTCACACTGTATGCAATGATAAAATGTTCTTTATAGCAATATGGCAGGATGTTTTGAATTCACAGTAAGAAAAAAAATGAGGACATTTCCAAGAACAGCTCCAGCCAGGGAGAGACCACTGAAAATGGGGACCATCTCTGGAAAACAGGGACCACTGGTCACCCTATTAAATAGTCATTAGCATTAGAATGCATCACCGTTCACATTAAATCAAGACAAAGCTATTTTTGCTTGCGCATTCAAGCTTCACTGCAGTGAATGTAAAAAATGGACAGCCTTTTTTTAATACAGTTGCCGGATGGCCTATTTTTTCAATTCATATATTATTGATCACACTTCTTCTGAATATATTAATGCTATATTTTTCAATCAGCCTGCACAAGAAAATGTTTAATATTTGGAGGTAAGGAGGAGCAGCAGCGGAGGAGTACCACATGTCTTTTAGAAATTGAATACTGGGCCGGAGGCATGGCGTCCAGCCAACTGACTGATGAAGCAGCGCTCTAAGTCCTGCGCAACGAGGATCTAACAGGCAGTAGATCATTACTTTCCTGGACTCAATCGAGATTAATCTCACAAGCAGCCATCAATCACACGGCTGTCCATGTATCCCTGAGCCTCTGGGCTTTATGGTAGTGTCTGACAGAGAGTGATGGCCCAGCGTTTCTGCAAGATCTCAGCACACCTCTGGAGGTACAGGACCTCTGACAGGCACAAGAAACTGGTCACCGGCTCAAGTGTGTGGTCATAGATCTACAGCTGATTGATGCTGGAATTGGATTACTGTTGATATCAGCTAAGGGTGAGTGATTGCTTTCTCTGGCTCTCTCTCAGTGTGAGACCCTCGGTGACCATTGGGTTTAGGCAGCCTCGGCTGTACTAGTATGTGATTTTATTTGTTTGTTTTTCATTTTGTTTGTTTTGTTTTTTTAGATCTGTTTGATAAGGATGGTTGGTTACTTTGTTTTTTTTGTTGTTATTTAGACTGAATTTGTGATTTTTTAATTTCAGATTGTAACAGTCGTGTTCTAAATTCAAGTCCTGTGGGGATTGTGCGCATTCTGTTATTCTGTGATCTGTGTTTGAAGTAATTCTGAGGTCTTCTGTCTTCTAACTGCAGGATGTCCATCACAAGGAGGTATAGCAACAGAGCATACAGAGTCCACCCAAAAATCGAAATTCTTTCATCAAACTTGTTTCTTTTTTTCTGTGGAATATAATATAATGAAATATAAAAAAAATCTGTTGTTTAGACAAAAATACACTGGAAGTCAGGGGGGAAACAAAACAGTTTTATTGCATCAAAAATACCTCCATTTATGTTCCACAGAAATTTGGAATGACATGAGGGTGAGTAAATGTTGAGACAATTTTCAAATTACTCATATAGTCAGTGTTATTGCTAACTAAAACATTTTCAATCACTTAAATAAAAATAAAATAAAACACATAAGCTGAAAAACCTAAACTTAATATTTTTTTTTTTAAATATTCAAATAAATGCTAACTAAAAATACTAAAACAACTAACTGAAAATAAGTTAAAGCTGAAGCACTAAAATCACTAAAACTAAAATAAAAACTAAAGCTAAATGGAAATATTTTTAAAACACTAGATAAAATAACATAACACATAGTTTTATTAAAAAGTTAAACTAAAATTTTAAAAAAATGGTCAAATAAAATGTAAAAGCTCATTTAAAATATTAATAAATACTATAATAGTATATAAATAAAAAATAAAATTGGTTGAAACTGGTTAAAGAGTATATTTAAAAAATAATAATATTAAAAAAATGTGATTACCGGTAAATGAATACTATTACAATTTCTGTAATTTCTTTAAACAATATTCCTCTAACCTAAACAAAACCAGGTAAGATAAGATATTATTGAAGCTTTAACCATCTGTCATATCATAAACTAAGTATGCACTTTTTGGAAATGAGTATATTTTTTGCCCCCAGCTAAAACAAACTGTAGAAAAAAAAAATAAAAAACAGTTCAACAAAATATATTTATGTTTTATATCTGGAGACTCTGAGACACCAAACATAATGTAACATAATGTAACATTTCACCCTGAGAACATTTGGAACATAATATTATTCATTTCTCATAAGACTAAGAAAAGTCTTTGAGTATTAACTGGATTCTTCAACGTTATGTAGTTTTTTTTAGTTATTAAAATGGCGTTGGGGATTCTTAGACACTGAATAAAACTTGAGGATTAATGAAAAGAGAAAAAGAAAAGTATATTAAGGCATGCAGTAAAATTTCACATATATAGATTGTGACATGTTCCAGTTTGGTCTTGTGTTTGGACTTTTATGTTGTAGTACTTGTCTTTGATTTTACTGTTTCCGGTTCCAGTGTGTAGTCCTTAGTAGTTTTATTGATCAATGGTTCATTTGATTGTTTCCCCATGTGTGTCTTATTTCCTTGTTAACCCTTGTGTATTTAAACCCTGGTTTCCTGTGCTTCCCTGGATTCTGTTCCTGCTTTGTTTTCGTTGATTAAACTGCCGCATTTAGATCCTGTGTTTTATTTGTTGCATTTATGTCCTTTTTAATGTTGTTGTTTTTGTCTGTTTTTTTGGATGTTTGGCTTTTTTTCATTTATTCATTGACAAGATGGCACTATAAAGGCACCAGACTGATTTTAAAACAGAATGACTGACAGTTAAGATTTATTGCACAGCAGTGCATAAATAAAATCACCCTTTGGGAAAAGCAGTATGGCAGAAGTAAGTTACAGTATTCGATTTATTAGACTGGAAAATAGTGCAAGTCTTAAGTTTCAAACTGTATTTCTTTTGTTTGTTTTCTATCTAGCAATCTAGTTAGTCCAGAACCAGACATAACAATAATTGTAAAAGAAAGCCGAAAGCAGACTGCTATATCCTTCTGTGATAATATCAGTTATCATGATTATAATGTTATTGTAGACATCACTGTTTAACTGAATTATCCAAAAAACAATTCTTGAAAGCGGTGGGAGGAAGTACATGCTGTAGAGATGGATGCAGATATAAGCCTTTGAGACGAGATCTCTTGGGTAAGAGCGATGGTAATTTGAATGTCAGTCGATTATTGAATGAAATAGAGCACCTGAGCTCTTTGATCTAGTAGCGCATGTTCTGCGTAAACACCTCTCCAAAAATACCTCTTCGTCCTTCTGGGAATGATTTTCCTGTGTCCTCTCTAGTTTTGTCTAACCCTTTGATATTTAATTGAATCAGTCTTTCATGTGGATGAAGAAAGATTAACTACAGATTTATTCAGGGCACAGTGTTTACCTAATTAGTTCAGGCGCTCATAATAAACGGGATGAACAACCTTGACTCGTATGCTTCTAGACTTCCGCTTTGAAAGATGTCACAGGATTCTGGAGAAAGCAGCTTGAAAGGCTTGAAGCTTATTACTATGCCCCATTTTCCAGGGCATTTAGACATTAGTGTTTACGGTTGTTCGCTGATGATTAGTGCCTGTTTCATTTGAGTAAGTGCTTTGGTTGGTTAAGACAATCCTGAATTGGGTTATTGCTTTGGTTGGTTTAGACAATCCTGAATATTTTGTATTAAACTAGTTTTTTTGTGTGTGCTTGCCCATGCAGGTGTCTTTGCTATGCAGTTGCAAAGGTGTTCTGAGTATTGTTTTAATTGAAAAATTACAGCGTTGCTTGAAAACTGCATATTTGAAGCTTAACTCTTGTGCTTCCATGTGGAATTTTTTTTGTCTTTTCAGTTTAGTTTTTTGATACTTTTGCCTGTGTTAATGCCAACAGCATAATTTTTGGCACAAGTGTGTATTTTTATTAGAATTTTAATATTTCACCCTCATTTCCTTTTAAATAAATCTTTTACACTAGGTACACAAAATAGTTACACTCAGGACTTGTGTAAAAATTGTGTTTCTGTGCGGTTGCCGTGATTTTGCCAAGTCACACGTTAACATGTTTTGATGATCCTGGAACAACATTACTATCTAAAAACATAGACTTAAACCTACTCATAATTTATCTAAAAAATCAGATGGAATTGAATAACAAGGGTGCAGACACACTGAACCCTTTGTTTTAAGCCTAAAACAGACATTTCCTGTAAATTTCCCCCCTTAATTCTGATTGGTTGATTGTGATGTTGATCCAGGAACATGTACTTTTGGAAATCACGTTCACCGTTTGGGTCCATGTGCCTGTAATGTTTGAGTACTGCGAATCACAAATCCCATCACTGTGTATACCAGCAGAATATAGCTGCTATCTAATGGGAAACATTTGGAACTGCGCCCAAACAAAATCTTTCTAAAATCTAATTTTTAAGATATCAACCTCGAATTTGGAGCACAACTTGTTTAGATTTATGGCTTTGATTTTCTAGAAATTTTTGAGTTCAACATGTTCTATAAAATACACATTTTATATATTAAAAAATATTGCTCATAAATCATTTTCATAAACTAAAACCTCTTATTTTTTGTTTCACTTTTTTGATACTTTTTTTTTTTTACTTCAGCAATAATCGGCCATGTCTGTACTCCTAAGCTTCAAAATTTTCTGACCGCTTTTTGACATGGACATTTTTGTCTTCTAAGGATCTCAGATTAACTTTTGTAAAATGATGCACAAGGCTTAAACAACTACAATCTCATCTAATATATCATCTAATATATATAGGAAAGATTTCTTCATTGGAAAGACTGATCAGATTCGGTAACTAGAATGAACTGGGGTTTGTGTGTGTGTGTGTGTGTGTGTGTGTGTGTGTGTGTGTGTATGTGTGTATATATGGGTCAAAGACGAAAACGTGTTTAAGCTTAAAAAAAAGTGTAATACTGCTTTAAACTCTGTGTAGCCCAACCCCCCCCCCCCCCCCCCCCCTCCAAAAAAAAAAGCAAAAAGTTTTCTTTTTTTATTTACCATTTGCTTTTTTTGTTGTTTTTGTTTTTCTGAGCAAAAAATTAATATCATACATTGTCCCCTGATTTACAGAAGACACCCAGTAAAATGTCATTCAGTGTAACAATCTTGTCAGGCATATTTACAACAAAAATCAATTTATGACATATTAAAAGACTAATTACTTTCACCCCAAATACTAATGAGTTGTAAATTTACATTTTTAACTTTTGCCACTATCCTAGGTTTTGCCCATTTGTCAGTAAGAATCTTTTACTAATTTAAAACACAATAAAATTTAGTATCTCCATTATTTTTTAGATATTTTAATATGTACACGTCAGAATAAGCATGATGTTTGAATTTTTGCATAAATATTGTGTACACACTGAATGACAGTGTAACATTATTTCAACCAAATTTTGACATTTTATTCTCCAAAAAACTTATTTGAAACCTTAAAAGTAGACATTTTACTTACATTTAATGTGCTTTCTATGGACATAAAATCACTTTTGTACATTTCTTTTGATGCGGACATCTTAACAATAATCTTATCTTATATATGTATATGTATATGTATTTATTTCCCTATATAAAATTTAATAACTCTCAGAATAAACTTTTTTTTGATTTTAAAAAATGTAATAACTCTCTGAACCAACTCACCATTCTGGTATGTAACGCCCACATTTCCTTATCCAATCAATTCCCAAGGCAATTAGCAGTGCTTGCTAATTAAGAGCATAAAATATTGATTGTGTGCTCAAAAAGTTGACAGCCTTCTTCTAAATGTGTAAATGCGCTCCTGTTGAGTGCTCTGTAAACACCATTTACTAAGGTAGCAATCAGCAGTGATGAGTTCTAGCTGGTGTGTTTGTCCTCTGTGTCAGCCCTTTGTGCTTGTCTAGCCACATTATCCCTGAGTTCTATAGAAGAGTTGTGTAACACTGAGTCATTGATCAAGCGTAGGTACTTGTGGGTGTGCTAATGCCTGCACGCAGCTGGAGGCTGCTGCTGTCCTTCCTCTGAGACTCCAGTGCACGTGTCTTCTCCTCAAAGGACACAGATGAGCAGGATGTTTTTGTCTTTCTCAGGCTTCAGTGGCTCTGCACCAGTCTGTTTTGTCTGTGTGCTGCGCCATCGTTCTCTCTGGAGTCAACCGTGACCATTGTCTCAGAGGAGCTTTACGTCATTCTGGGTAAGAGTTTACAAAAGACTCTAGAGGGGGAATTTTTGTGGTGTTTTGATGCCCTTCAGTGTGCTTGCCATTTCTTTTCAAGTACTGCACATGAAATGCCACACCTCAGTGGGATTCGTCTAGAAACTTCATTCTTTCATGAAGAGATCATTTCAAATTTTGACCAAAACAAGTAGTTTATAGATGTATAAATTCATTTACTGAATACTGAGGTGTAGTAATATTTGTAATCATTAAGCATTCAAAACTGTGGCTTTTAAATGCATATCTATCTATCTTGTACTTTAAGTCTTTTTTGTTGAAGGCATGGTTCAAAATCTGCTATTTTCCAATATAGTTGAGTTTGTTTCTTCATCAGAACAGATTTGGAGAAATGTAGCATTACATCACTTGCTCACTAATAGATCCTCTGCAGTGAATGGGTGCCGTCAGAATAAGAGTCCAAACAGGTGATAAAAACATCACAATAATCCACAAGACTCCAGTCCATCAGTTAACATTTTGTGAACTGAAAAGCTGTGTGTTTGTAAGAAACAAATCAAATAATTCAAATATTTTTAACTTCCATTCATTGCTTCCATCTAAAATACAAGTCCTCTATCCATAATACTGCATTCTCCAGTGAAAAAGCTGAATCAGGAGAGATATACACAGATCAAGCACGGTTTACAAGCAAAAACAGTTCTAAACTAATATGTTGGTGGATTTTGATGGGGCAAAAAGGGATGGACTTTTTCACTGGAGGAAGCATTATTATGAATTATAGGCTCATTTTTTTTGGTCAGAAGCAATGGTTTAAAGTTAAAGCATCTTTTTGTTGGATTTGTTGCTTACAAACATTCAGTTTTTCACTCTACTAGACATTAACTGATGGACTGGAGTGGTGTGGATTATTTGTTGATTATTGTTTTTAGCAACTGTTTGGACTGACGGCACCCATTCACTGCAGAGGATCCACTGATGAGCAAGTGATGCAAGTTCTCAAAATCTGTTCCAATAAAGTAACTAACTCATCTGCATCTTGGATGGCCTGAGGGTGAGTAAATTTCAGCTAATTTTTATTTTGGGTGAACTATTCCTTTAATACATGCATCATATCACATATGCAGCTTTTGGGAGAAAATGCATCTTGGAGGGCATCAGTTTTTATATATATATATATGGGTGTCAAGTCTGCTTCACAATGTTGCACTTCTGTGAAGTCACTGGTTAAAGGCTTAAACTTCATTGTCTCCCTGTATATTTGACTGTGTTGCACTACTGTGATGTCTTGATATTTTTGTGTATTTGTTAGGCATCATTGTAATGTTCTTTTGCTGAGTTAGTATTATTGGTTTAATCGTGTACAGGCCTCAACAGTTTGCACCTAACAGCCCTTCCTAACACTTGTCCTGTGGATCAGTATTACATTGCATTTATTTCTTTATTTTTTTTTTATGACTGATATTTGTTTGGATGGTTAATTTGAGTGATGGGCCATTTTTCCTGAGCCAGACGAAACAGATGAAACACAAAAAGGTATTGACGACGATATTTTTTCGTGTGTAAGGCTTTTGCTCTCCATATAGCACAATATGTAAACACATTACTATATGCTTACATTGAAAATCCATTAAAATAATCATTATTGATGCAGAACCTTATGTAATTTTACTTTTACTTGGTGGTATCTTCTTAACTTAGATTTAGTTAAAGTTTACTCGATATTGTATGTTTGCTTAAAACAGATTAAAAAAAAATAAATAGAGCTCAAACAATAATTACTAGGCCCCCTGCAGTACTGCTGTGGACCCCCTGTTGAAGACCCCTGCTGTATTGTTACATTTTCAGTTGCATTTAGGAAAAATATTGAAAACAATGTAGGCGACCGTAGACAGTAAAGCAATTCAGAAAGAAAGATATTAAATTGGCTCAGGTGTTTGTGTGGTTCAGAACTCTCTGATGTTCTGTGTCTCTGACTCAAGCTGAGCTTTCATATACTTTTGTCTGAAATGTATCAGATTTGTGTTGTGAAGATACACCACTACTCATAAAGGAGATCACGACTCCGATGCACTGAGAGACAGATACCAATTTTGAGCAACTCTTGATACAATTTTTCTGATTTATCCTCTATGATTAATGCATTTATTTTATTTTTCATAGATGCAAGATACTTCTTTTTTTTTTTTTTTTTTTTTTGAGGCAAATAGCTCATGAAGTCTTCCTTTGGTTCTTTGCAAGTACTCCTGAAGAAATATGTCATGTTGAAAGTGCTATTATTTGCATCTATATGAAATATAAAAAATAGGGCTGAGACTAGAAATGCCTAGTGACCTGGGAATAATCCACATTTGATACATTGACTGTTACACGTCTAAACTCATTTTATTCTTCTCAGTGCATCTTAGGTTCATGTGTAGTATGGACATCATGTTTCAAACCCATAGAGATGGTTATGTAGATTGAACATGTTTTTATTATTCTTTTAATTTATTGTTTTTAACATATACTACACCAACGTTCAAATATTTGTGGTCAGTAAGATTTTTTTAGGAAGGATATACTTAAAAGATCGAAACATTTTTTTTTCTTTTTTTTTTTTTTTTTATTACCAGAAATAAATCTGTTTCAAATAATTAACTTTATATTCCTTGAAGAATCCTAAATAAAATATCAGTTTCCACAAAACTATTACGCAGCACGACTGTTTTCAATATTGATAATAAGAAATGTTTCTTGAGCACCAAATCAGCATATCAGAATAATTTTCTAAAGAATCATGTGACACTGAAGAATGGAGTAATGGCTGCTGAAAATTTAGCTTTGCACCACATGATTTGTTTTTATATAAAAAACATTATACATTTAAAATATTTTAAAACAGAGTCTTCAGTTATTAACATGAATAAATAAAATGTATAAATTCATAAATTAAATAACTAAAAACTATACGTGCGTGTTTCTTCCTTTTAAAAACTACTCAACACCTGCTGTTTGTTTCTGGTCTCTTGCCTCTGGTTTTTCACTCTGGATTATCTCACTTCATTAAATTATCTGCACATAGATCTTAAATTGGCTCTAATCTCTGATTCATTGCAATTTGATTGTATCAGTTTAATTAATTTCAAATCAATTAATTCCATACTGTACATACCATATTTTCAGTCTCAGTATTGCACCTCCATTAGTATCAGGTGGTTATACCAAGCCATCATTCTTCCTTAACCCCATTTCAAAAATCCTCACCCATTGTGATTCATCTCCTTCCTGTAGCAATGAAAAGATAAAAGAGCGTTTGAAGGAGAAAGGGTGGTGAAAACGAGGCTGACGTGACCTCAAGCCCTGGAGGTGATTTGTTCTTTCTACCAAACGAGGGCAGCTTATTTCCCAGCCTCCTGCTGTCGGCCTCTGCTCTCCTGAAAAGGACAAGAACCCTTCACGCATTCACAATTAGCTGAAGCAAACAACTCTCTAATTGACAAACTTCCACCATAAGGAGCAAGACATGCAGACTTCTTGGGTTTGAGTAGCCAAGATATTTGACTAATTAGATCATTTGCGCCACAGATCGCATCACACTGTTGCAGGCTGGGTAAATCACAGACAGTCATACTGAGAGAACATCTGAAGCAGATTTTGCTTCATCTGAAATGCTTTTTAAAGGACTTTTTTGATTAAGAATGTTGAGATTAAAAAGTATAAAGATGTTTGCATGGGTGACAGGTTATTTGTTAAAAGTGTATGCTTTTCCCTCGGGCATAATTATGCAAGAGAGGGCTGAAAAGGCAATGAGCATTCGCTCTCTGGCATATTGAAGACTCCTGCCATCATCACTCTCTTATTTTCGATAATGGGAAATTCAAGTTGAAGTAATGAACTTTATTTGCCTTCTAGACATTTATTTTGTTTTTTACTATACTGAAATGTTGTTATCTCCCATAAAGCCCAGCTAACAGGCAACATTCTCAGAACATTCTAGCAAGGTTCTTCCAGTAACATTAATAGAACATTTGTTCAAAGTTATCTGATCTTGGTTATCTATTCTTGGCCAGACTTTCTCATTCATGCAACATTTTTCTGAAACATTTTAGAGTATGTTTACATGACAACAAATGTACTTAAAACAGAACAGTTTTTCCTTTGAGGTTTTGAAATCTTTTGTGCACAGACGACAACATTATCAGAACGATGCCCTAAACTTACTAAAATGACTAAAAACGTTGTATTATGCATGGCAGGCCAGTAGTTGGCGATGTCACTCTGTAAAGAAACACTAGATGCCTGCACCTATAGACTGAACATACAATACATATGTGCATAACATCACCGTTTCCACAAATCTGCGTTTTCATAGTTTACACAGAGACGATAACAGTATCGTTTTCAAAAACATGCACTTTGAATCCTGTTTTTAGTTGGAAAAAGTAAAATCCCATTTTTAGTTGAAAACAGTGTAAACACCCCCTTAGTTGGACGTTAGCATTGTTGGGGAAAGTTACTTTTAAAAGTAATGCATTACAATATTGCGTTACTCCCTAAAAAGTAACTAATTGCTTAGTTACTTTTTATGGAAAGTAATGTTACATTACTTGTACTTTTTCTCATCTGGCATTAGGGTTGCTTGTTTGTATTTAATAGGCTATTTAAAAAATCTATTGTTTGCAAATGTAAAAACCCATTCATACTAAAAGTGAAATGAATAAGCCTCAGGCTGAAGGAAATGTAAATTTACATCTGTACAGAAGAGGGTGCAGCTCAAACAAACCTTTCAACTATGCTGCCATTGCATGAAGTTCAGCACTTTCTTCTCAATAAGATAGTCATTTTTGCTCATTAATATGGTTGAATTGAAGTCAGCAGCAAAGTCACTAGTTAATTTTTTGTTAACATAATTATTGCAGGTTTGAGTTATATTATGAATTTGCATTTCACTGTTCTTATTAATTTTGTGGAATGCTGAAATTGTTTTGTGCAAGTGAGATAGTAAATGCATGTTCACATTTAGTGTAGAACTACAGTAAGCGTCATATTCACACAGCGCACACAATGCCTTTGCACTTTGCATTTCTCTCAACATGGGGACAGGAGAGCGCACAGTCAATAAATGCACAAACAAAGTAACTGGCATTACTTATTTGAAAAAGGAACTCTGATGTTTTCCTGTAATTTAAAAGAAAGTGCTGGTTTCTGCTCACGTTGCAGTAGTAGGTTGAAAGCACAGCACATTCCTAGATAGAAATCTTGGAACGAAAAGCACAGTTGTTCATCAAGTTCCTTCTACAGATCTTCCATTTAGACAAGACTTGTCTTCAAAATTCTCTGCTGTTTCCACGCGACCGGGATTCCCCCAGTGAGAACGCTTCCAAAGCCCTTGCAAAACCCCTACCACCCACTGAGAAAAAAGCAGGTTTTCATACCACTGTAAAATGAAATATGAAGTGCCCTGTGGAGAGTATGGTTTAGGACTAGAGGAATAACCACTGGAAGGACGAAAGCTGTCTTCGGTCACTGCGGAGGTCAGATCTGCTTGTCTTTGACCAATATTAAATATAAAAAGCACTTCGATTTAAGCCTCAGTTGAAACAAAGCTCCTGCATTCTCCCAACTTTTAATCTTACTGATTTATAGAGATTGTTGTCATTGTGAGCGCTCACGGCCTTGCGTATGCTGGATCTAAATCCAGTTAGGAGGAGTTTACGAATTCAAGAGAGATGTTGCTTTTACACAGTTCAACAAACAAGAAGTTATTGCTGAGAAATGTACATTTTAGACACAATACTGACCGCTTTCATTGACAGCGGTTTTTGTGCTGCTGATGAACATAGCTTCAAACAATGTTCTATCTTCAAGCAAAACAAAGTAGCCTAGTGGTGTTTTTAGACAAACAATTTCAGTGAATAACTCAATGACTCACTCAGTATATGTATGTTCTGTATGGTATGAATGTGTGTGGTATGACTACAGTAGTCAACATTTGAAGTGGATCAGAAAAGTTCATCAAAGTTGTCCTAAGACAAGA